>NC_133787.1:21685273-21730273 GCF_003597395.2 Chelonoidis abingdonii | reverse complement strand
TGAAAAGTAGCTCAAAGAAAAATCTGACTGGCCCCCTATCCTTATTCCTTGCTTCCTACAGTGCTATATCCAAGCCATGCTTTATAGGTGACTGCATACATCATGCAGTGCTCTAAGTGTGTCTTTACAAGTATCCTGAATGCTGCTTGAGTATGGAAATTACCGACAAAAGAAATTAAGAGCAGGAACCCCATGATTAGACTAATGCATTGATCAAGTCAATTCTTCTCTGTTTCACTGCCAACACACCACATATAAAAGCGTCATTAAAGAAACTTTGCTGTCTCTCCTACTAATGGTCTACAATTTGAGCATGCCCAGATGATTGACAGGCTGTGCCAGGGCTGCCTGTGTTGTCTGCAAAAGCCAGATCGGATCAGCGGAAGCTTAAAGCAAAGCATAAATTATAGATACATGTCTGTTTCTTTGATGATGTGAGACTAGTAGGTGCATCCCACTTCCATCACACAAAGAACCGCACTTTCATGCAGCTTTTTCACTTTGTCACATCACATTTGAAAAAACAACAGTGAAAACATAAATGTTCCTTTTTTTTTTAAACAAACAGCTTGTTCAAAGCTAGTCTTAAAGTTCTTCACTTTTTTGAATTAATTAAACATAAAATAAGTGTTAAATTGCAAAGTTCAATGCAGCAAGGTTTATTACTTACTTTCTATATCTGTTTGTCATTCCTGCTAACTGTTCTGCTTGTTTTCTAAAGCAGAGCCACTGAATTGGAATATTCTTAGTATTTTGACCATTCGAACACAAAGATGTTCAGAAAGTACTAAAAAAGGGAATGTTTTTTGCTTCATAAATTTTATAGTAGGAAGGTGATACAATTTCCTTGCTCCAAATGTATGGAATCGTCTGTTCAGTAATACAATATCAACATATTTTCGGTTCATGAGAATGCATATAATTATCAAGCATAAGTGTGTCTATAATACATATGTATAATGAAAAGGAGAGAAAGAGAGTGTTTTATCACTATAATTTTACAGTGCTAACATGAAAAATACTGCAGGTTTGTAGTAATATTTACAAATGAAATTATGTTACCTGGTTTATTGATATCATGTTTTAACAAAAAATACAAGTAAAATAAAATCTCTATCTTAGTTGAACTCAGGCAATTGAAGAGCATAGCTAGCTAGCCAATATTCTCCCTCCAAAAAAATTACTGACCATGCATATAGTAATCACACACAGTCATACTAGTAGTGCTTTTCATATTTAGAATTTCAAGAAAGTGTGTAAAGTACACTTCAGGATAAGTAAAGGATAGATCCATTACATACTTCTGAGCTACTGTCTGCAGAAGTTCCTAATTACACCAGGCTAAAACAGGTTATAGTAATTTTAAATCATGTGGCATCTTATTTAAGGTATTCAGTATTTTAGAGTTTTCATGCTGTCACTGAATTGATTCTTAAACTATTTATACTTTAATATGTTAATGCCTTCTTTTTATACTTTACTAATGCCCAGTTTTAGTTAATATAAATGGCTTATTGGATAAAGCATAGCTGTACTTTGTAAAATACTCATCTTGGATCACTTCTTTTAGAGATCAGACATTTCCTTTTCCCCTAAGGTCCAAAGATCTGTAAGTTGACATAATTCTGCACAAATCACTCTGGTAGTGTAACTTAGAATGTCCAAATTCCCTTTGGACCATGGCCTCTGTAGCTGTACCATCACTCGCTTAACTTCACCTTATCTTTAAATAAGTTTAACCAGAAGGGACTTGTTCATCTCACCACCTCTTGAGTGACGTGAATTATTTATATGATCTTCATATGTGTTCGTTAAGCTATATACTGTAAGCCAAAGTGTAACTGTTTATTCTGTTCATCCATAAGAGCACTACTACAATGCTTGAGCTACAGCAAACTACAGTAAGAAACTGCCACTTTTTGCTGATCTTTGATGGAAATCGGCAATTCTCACATCATTTTTTCATGCTATACAATGGCAGCGGCATTGTCTCAAACTGGCACGTTAGCAATACAGAATGCATAAAAGAAACATTTCAATCATTCACTGTTGTTGCGTTCCATTTTCTAGTCCACCTTTCCCTGTTTCTTCACAAAACTGAATACACAGGAAACCACATTCAGGCATGTCTTCAGCTCTAATGGTTTTGTAGTGGCAATAAGAGAATAGGGCTTATTTGTCAATTCACCTTTTTAAGTGTATTCCTTGTCTGTGAAGGAATGAGATCCCTTGTGATGCAACAGTCTTGCAAAAAGATTCTATTAGCTACTAAAGGGACAACAGAAAACATAAATCAACATAAAATATAACACGTACTTCCCTTAAAATGTGATAGGATAAATGTATTGGAAAATATTTTCATATTAGGGGTCTTACATTTTCAAAGTAATAATAATTAAAAATATTGTGTATTTATATAGCCTTTTTCATAGAGAATGATGCCAGAGAACATTATAGACTGACTACATAGAGGTTACTCAGGCACCACAGAAAAAATCCTCTTGGGTGGAAGACAGCAACCACTTAGTGCCACCATCACTAAACAAGAGTTTTAAAAGGGTATCTGAACAATAATTTCTCTAATGGGTACTAGTGGTATTTATTTTTAGCATGCAGAACCTAACTACCCAAGTTGGAATTTGGCCAGAACTCCACTATTAACATTCCTGCTGTTAGAAAGAGTGGTATAGGTTCATTAATGTTACAAAGGTAAAGGTTTTTCTTTCACGTCTTCTGCAAATAACATTCCCTCAGTACAGTATCCCCCAACATTGTAGTGGATCCTTGGTTGAACAGAGACTTGCTGTCATCTACTAAATGAAACACAGCATTTCTTTTAGGATCCTGGATTTTCTTTGAAGGACTCCCATCCAGGTGCCAACTAGGTGAGAACCTGCTTACCTGATAAGAGCTGAGGTAATCAAGGAGGTAGGACTGTGGTTAGAACACAGAATTTGTGTTGTGGTATATTTAAGGACCTTGTGATTTGGGGGGTGGGGGTGGGGGTGGGAGAGGGGCCTTACATGCTTGTATCTTTCCATGTCCAGTGGGCTTCCTTGCCGGCTGAATAGCTTCATACATTTCATGGTTTTCTACTTTTCCGATATGGAACACACTGTGGGGTGCTGTAAAGGGCATGTTCTTTTGGAGGACCTGCAAAAGGCAAGATATTTCATCTATGGTCGTAAGGTTCCATTTTGGGTCATGTTTCTGCTCCCCTTGACATCCATGTAAAACTTTAATCTAGCTAGCATGGGTAACAACAGTAGTTTAGATGTGGTGGCTTGGGATAGCTGGCCAAGTACAAGCCTGCTGGGGACCCTGGCTAAGTACGTGGGTTGCTAGCCTATGCTGAAACCCTTGCTGCCTCACCTATACTATTCTATTATAGTCCAGGTGAAGGGGATGGATCAAGAGGAAAAAAGAATGTGGAGCTATCAGATAAAATTTCCTTTGCTGGCAGATTTTGTAGGTTAGGACACTGGGCTCGTACTCTACTTTCCTCAATGCCATGTGATTATTTTTTAAACATCCTCAGTTTAAGATTTTATCTGAAGGACAGAATTTCTCAAAGTGAGCCCCTCACCTGTAGAACTGCAGTATGTTGTGGAACGAGTCCACTCTTGGCATGGGCCTTTGAGACCATGACTATCTGTCATTTAGTTTTCTACTAAATGAGCTATAATGATTAAGCCTTGAAGAAGAATCTGTCTTTGTACTTCTCATATTCTGGGTGAGTACAGGAGCCTGTTTGCACCACAGTGAAAGTTAGAGGAGCCTAAGGCCATGTCTACACTACCAGCTAAATTGGCTCTGCTACAATAGATGCAGTGGTGTTGATTTAGCGGGTCTGGTGAAGACACGCTAAGTTGATGGCAGAGTGCTCTCCTGTTGACTGCTTTGCTCCATCTCCCCAAGAAGAGTAAGATAAGTCAGCGGGAAAGCATCTCCCGTCAACACAGCACAATATAGACACTGCTATAAGTTGACCTGAGCTACGTCAACTTCAATTACATAACTTACGTAACTGAAGTAAAGTAACTTAGGTTGACTTACAGCTATAGTGTAGACCAAGCCTAACTTTCAGCCTTAGCAGCATAAAAGGACTTTTATGTAACTTATGCCTGGTTTACACTACAGGGTAAATTAAATCTAAGCTACGCAATTTGAGTTACATGAATAGCGTAACTCAAATTGACGTAGCTTAGATCTGCTTACTGTGGGGTCCACACTTTGCGATGTCGACGGGAGACACTCTCCCATCGACTCCCCCTAGTCCTCAGACGAACGACAAAACAACCCTCCCCTCCAGCCCGCAGACACTGACTTCTTAGAAACATGACGGATTTTGGTGACAGTTTTTTGAGTTATAACTTTCTTAGGATGATTAATTCTAGACTTGGAAGTTTAAGGCCCCCTTCCACCAAAAGAGTTGAAAAGCATTTGTATGTAAATCTTTAAATACAGTATAGTAATTACATATTAATCATTCACACAGAGTATCTCTTTTAATTTCTTGATGCTGCTTCTAAAAATAATGCAAATGATTTTGTCACTAGGAAATGCGTTAAAAAATGTTCCTGGTGAATTTGTTTCAGGAAAAGTGGGGAGAGTTCTACCTCATGCAGCAAGGGTTTGATTAGCTCACAATGAAGCCTAATTTTTACAAGGGTTGCATGGAAATGTTGAGGTTTCAGTCTTTTATTGCCAGGCCAGGAACCAAAGTTGCTTTATTGCATACAGACAAAATAAATGTGTCAAGTTACTTAGTGCTCAGGTTGGTAACAAAAGCCCCACCTCACAATGCTTATCAGGACTTCTCTCAGCATCCCAGAGCTGAAAGTCAGGAGTGGGAAACTACTACCAAGCAGAGAGTAGAAGCACTCACCTCCCTTCTTATATATCTGGGTCATCTTAATTGATCCCAGTAGACTTCTTCATTGCTGGGCTACCTCAATCAACCCACCTTAAATCCTCACCTGGAGGAACTTGTCTTCTTTCCTAGCAGCTGAGGCAATACCTTGGGGGAGGAAAAGGTTCCTTTCATTCCTCTTTGCCAAGCACGTTGCTGGATATATAAACACCATCACAAATGTATAAAGCAAATTCACAGCCTGGTTCAGGAAGTATAACTATGTTCTTCTATGTTCCTAATCAGGAAATATTGTGCCCCAAAACTGGATTAGATACTTTTGATACTCAAAATTCTACATGTTTTCTTAGTGTTGCATATACAATAGCTCAGTATAAGCTAAGTCTTTCTAATCATTTTGGCTATGCAGAGAAATATGTATAGTAGCCTTGAAGCATGTGTAGCTTTTAAATATGATCAACTTGTAGAACAAAAAATGAACCTTTGTCTTTACTTCGAATTTGAACCAAAATATTTGAGGTTGGAAAAAAGTTGTTTAACTTTTTGTTGCTGCTGCTGTTGCTGCTGTTAAAACTGGGGCTGTTCTGTATTGCATAGTTTTTGGTGGAAGCAGAAGTACCAAAAAACCCAAACCAAAATAAAAACCCAGCACAAGAATCTTATTTTTTTTCAGCATTTTTAGCCTAAGAGCTAAAATAAGGAAGTCCTGAAATCTCCCTTGAGAGCCAGAGCTCATGAAATTTCCACTCTAAGATTTGGATATGTTCAGTTTAGCTTCAGAGGAGTAGCAGCTGAGTTTTTGAACATTTTAAGGTTTATTTATCATTTGAAATTTACTATCTCAACTTGACCACCTCATATTTTTCATTATCACCTGCATTATGGTGTGGCACATAATGACTACGGAAGAAGATTTCTTTATTTCCTATAGGAAACCATGTCCTTTTTTCACATCTTGACACTCCATGACAGATATAGATATATCAGATCATAAGTGTATTTGCCAATGGGTAGAGATTTGCCTGCTGAATGACAGCAGGCTTCCCAACATCCCAGGATAGTGAAAAAGGATAACTTTGGGAATTGGGAACTCTTTTACCTTTAGGTCATCCCTTCAAATCAAGCCTATGTTAGAAATGACACAAAAGTGATTACCATCGGAATGCTCTGGTGACCTGTGTGAAATGAGCTAGTGTTCTGGGTCAGGTTCAAGTGAACAGCTGCCTGCTGCATCACTGAAACTATTGGGCAGTCTCAGCAGAGAGCCCGAGGATAGTATCAATACAGAAGGCCTGATATCAGTGAAAAAGAAGGCTTAAGAACAACTGTATGTATGTTTGGAAATTCGGGGAACTGTGTGCCTGTGTCTAGTGAGGTGCCACATCCCTTATTTCTGCTAAGTGGGAATCAAGCCCAGAGAATAAATTATACTCACCCTTTTTGGAGGTGGTGGCTGTAGGTCAAATTTGAAACACGTCACTTGAATGGTGTGCTGTACCTCTTCTGTGACTAACAAAAGGATGTTCTCTCCAAGACCGTCAATCAGGTTCTTTTAACAAGCATTAAATTCACTTTTTTTTTTTAAATTAGGTGGTCAATACTTCCTAAATTTATGAAAGAACTGTGATCCTGCAAGGTACAGAGCACCCTCCACTCCCACTCCCTTTGATGAGAGGATGATCAGCACCTCACTGGATCAAGTAAGTTATCATGATTTTCTATAGATACATCTGGCAGTTTTCACTGGAACTAACTTTTATGATTCCAAGTAGATAAAAAACACCAGCAGGCTATATCTGTTTAAAATCAGCCCTTCATCCCTGATTCTGAAAAGAAAAGCCACTTAGATATTACAGTTTAAAAGAAAAAATCCATTATCCCTTCAATGAATCAAGACTCATAACCTATTTACCTTCTTTCCCCCACCCTTTCAAGGTGCTAAATACGATTTCAGGGCCAATAAAATAAGAACTGATAAAGAAGCACTTTGGAGATTGTGCAGAAGAAAAGTCCTTGAAAGGAAGTATTCAAGTTTTGCTCATACACACTTTGCATTGTAAAACTACATGCAGCCACCTGACCTCTGTCCCCAAGTACTGTAAATTATATGTTCCCATTGCCTAGGCACAATATGTTTTGCTACAGCTGTTTTTATGTATATGATAGTTGGAATTATTCACTTTTCAGTAGGAATAGGTGAACTTGGTGGAGTTTGAGGTTTGTGAGCCTTGCAAACAGTTTTTGGGGTTGCAAAACTAGTTAGACTTCATGAAGCTTTTATTGCCGTGATTTAAACCTCGTTTCCCTCATTAAAGAATTTTTAAAATGATGTTTTGCTAATGCCAAGACTAAGTATTAGAACTAGAAGTACCCCTGAAAGCTAGGGTGTTGCCTTCCACTGGCTGGGCTGTACATGGTATGTGTGTGTGTTCAGGTGTATATATATAAATTTCTCTTTAGAATTTCTCTCCCCCTTTTCTTCTTTCAAACATATTTCTATTTTTTTTGCTTTTCATTCAGTTAATTCTCTACTCCATTTCACCTGACTTTTGCATTAGATGTTTTTCTCCCTATTTCTTTTCCTCATGTGTTTCATAGCCTCTCATAGCACAGCAGAACACAAGTGCAATAACATTGAATTTAAACTTCTGACCCAGAATAAGTAGGTTTAAAATTATGCAAAACAAGTTATCCCATCCCAAATTTTAGTGGTCCTCAAACACACATTTGTACAAATATGATGAAGCAGTATTATAGAAGCGTGGAAGTCCCTCTATAGTTGAGGCTGCATTACTACATCTGTTTAAAGGTCAACCTTTTAAAATCCTCTAAAATGGACATGCTTAGTCAGATTTCTTTGAAACTTGGTGTGCCTTAGGATGGTTCAGGGTATGGTTAGTGACCCAAATTTGGAGTCATTTCAGCAAGTGGTTCTGGAGATATAAGCCTCCCCACCAAAAAAAGAGCCATTTTTTAAAAGGTTCTAGAGATGGAGATTTTTGTCTGTTTTTGCACACAGCTAGAACTCAAACAGTTGATGTGATGAGGGTCAAAATGGTCACAATCTCTCAAGTTTTGCTGACGTAGTGCATGGCACCCACTAAATCTTTGGAGGACCCAAACTGAGAACTGTGTTTAGGAAATGGTACATTTTTCACACTGTGCATGTGCCAATACAGAAAAGCAGCTAGAGGATTTTCATTCCCTTCATTTTATATGCTTCCATGCTTGACTCCTATAAGTGCTCTAAAGTCCAAAAGGTTACTCAAATTGCTTTGAAATTTGGTGTGCCTCCCGGGAGTACAAGGTAGCATTAGTGATCCAAATCTGGGGCCATTTGACTGAGGGTTCATGAATTACAGCCCCCCCCCCTCCCCTCAAAATGGTTTCCTTCTACTGCTAGATACTAATGACAGGATGAATCAGAGACCTCTTAATGGCAGTGAATTCACCCTTCAGTTAACATAACTAATGGCTTGTCTACACTTACCCGGGGATCAACGCATGGCAATCAATCCATTGGTGGTCAATTTAGCAGGTCTAGTGAAGGCCTAGTGAAGACCTGCTAAATGAAGTGCAAATCACTCTCATGTTGACTCCTGTACTCCACCTGAGTGAGAAGCATAAGGGGAGTCAATGGAAGAGTGTCTCCCATTGATATTGTGTAGTGTGGACCCTGCAGTAAGTAGATCAAAGTATGTTATTCACGTAGCTGAAGGTGCATAAGTTAGATCGAACTCCCCCCATAGTGTAAACAAGGCCTAAGTTCTGCCAGTGCAACCCAGCCCCTCTGCAGCCCAGCCTTCCTGAGTCCCAGAGGTCTGCCAGTTCACCACAACTCCTGTGCACCTTAACCATCCTGCAGCCCACAATGCTGCCAGTGCACTCCAATCCCTGTGTACTCCCATCCCTATGAATGCACCCCAACCCCTGGCACCCTAACTGTGCTGCACCCCCAACTCCGCCAGTGCCCCAACCACCCTGCAGCCCCAGCTTTGTTCGTGGACCTCAACCCTCCAACCCAGCTCTGCCAGTGCATTCCAACCACCCTGCACACAACCTTCCTGCACCCCAGTATTATTCCAGTATACCGTAGTTGTCCTTTGCTGCTGGCACTGGATGTCAATTGGGTTATAGGAGAAGGAGGTGATGGTAATAAAAATGTTTATGTACGAACAAGTGAAGACTTCAGCAAGATGTATCCCTGCTTGTGGTGGCAACCTAGGTGCAGTAGTGGAGAGGGGAGCAGGCCGGAGAGGGGAATGCAGTGAATGGGTCAGGGCCATGATTGGGGCAGTATGCTGAAGCAGGGCTGGTGGGGAGCAGCTGGTGCATATATGGGTGGGCAGAGGGGCCATGGCTTGCTCAGTATGCAAAATTGCAAGACACGATATGTACAGTTGCTACCAACAACATATCTTTTCCTTGTAAAAAAATCTTGGAAAATCAATGCTAAAAAACTAAGCTGTTTGACTGTCATTTTCTAATGATTATTCAATAAGAAGAATCAAAACCAATGTAAGAAGGTGACAATTGCCTCATGGTTTATTTTATAGCCTAAGCTATAGTATAATCCAACTCCACCGTTGCTTAAATGTGCAAGCTCTTCACCTCCTTTTACAGCCTATTTACTTTCACTCACTGCATTCCACCTAATACTATACAAGGGCAAAAAAGGTGCCGGAGAGGGGAAAAGTTGCCTGCAACCTCTCCCCTCTGTTCCCCTGGAGTTGGCAGTAGCCAATGGAAATTATGTGCCTACACTCTGGTATTACGTGTAACTACACTGAATGCTGGAGGCAGCAGTTGGACCTTCTTAGTCAAGGTGTGTTTGTGATATAAGGACATGTCTTGATTACTTTGAGGAGCATGACAGAGCTGGATATGAGGAGAGCTAAGTTTTGCACCCTCCAACGTGTGTGTGTTAAGGGAAGTGCTGCATGTGTACCTTCAGGATCCAATATGTATCTTTTCAATTCAGAGTTATGTACATTACATAATTAGCTGGGCACAAGGGGGAGATTACAAAAGATATTGTCAGTAGTGAGCTGGGATATGAGCACATTTATTATCTGCATGCCCTCCGGGTAAAGGGAGTGTGGTCCGTGTCAGGTGTAGCTGTGCTGAACGGTGGAAACAGTAGTTAGCTCTGCTTGGTGGAGTGTTTGCAAGATCTGTGGATTACTTTGGTGTGTGACAAAGTTGGGACTGATATGAGGCATTCCATGTTTTGCACGCTCTTGTGTGTGAGGAAAGGGAGGAGATTCATGTGCACTGTCTGGATGCAGTAAGCATCCCTTCTATGCTGAAATGTGTAGGTTATGTCAAAAGCAGGGCAGATGGCTTTTATTATGAAAGATATTGTCAGCAGAGAGGTGGAATATGAGAGAATTCTAAATGATGGACATGAATGATGGTTAAGTGAAAGCGAGATGGTGTCCTGTGAGTCAGTGTAAGGGAATTTTAAAGGCTAGGAAGCAATTCTCAAATTATACACGTGTGGGATTCTTTCTGGGGAGCTGGCCAAGTGTGTGAGCATATGCCTGGATCTGGAACCTCCTGAATCATGTAGTGCTAGAGGCCTGTGTGAGCAGGTGCCATGCACATACTGAGGCATTGCTTGAAGAGGGTAGAGGGAAGGGAGCACAGGCAGGTTTTTTTTTTTAATAATATTAGATGGAATCCTGTGGGGCTGTAAAAGGCAGTGAAGAGCTTGTATATTTAAGCAACGGTGGGGTTGGCAGAGTAAACGAGTGTGTGTTAATGGGGTGTAATGAGGCATCGCTGAAAGAGGGCAGAGCTGGGCTTGCATGGGCAACCTTCACACTTCATTTCCTGGTTTTCAGAAGTCTGAGCATTGCTCAACTCAGCATTGTGCAAGGGGACAACAAACCACCAGGCAACCTTACCTCTGTGTTAATATCACTTTTTTGCCACTGAATTATGCTATGGTTTAGGCTGCAATATAAACCATGAGGCAACAGTGATTCCTTCTTATATTAGTTTTGATTCTTCTTATTGAATAATCATTAGACAATGACAGTCAAAGAGCTCTTTCAGAGTTTTCCATTTGTCTCACTAGTTTTTGACCATTTAAGCTTTTCTTGTTATTGATCATATTAATTTATTGTTTTTATCCATTGTATACATTAATTAATAAAAAGGCAGCTGAAAGGCCTGATCCAAAGACCCCTGGCTTCAACAAGCTTTGTATCACTTCCTAGAACTAAATTCTGAGATATGGGCCCTGATGTATGTAAGAGAACTTCACTGAATTCTGCAGCAAACTGGGAATTATACAGCCATATTAATATAATACAAAAATCACACGACAACCTTTATCTGTCATGGTGCTGACAAATATAGAGGAGGAACAACTGTCTGTCCCGGAAAGGTGATGCAAAAGAAGAATTCTGGGGATTTCAAGCTGCAACCGAGTCCCCAATGAAGTGATCAGACAGCAGAGTGGAGTGCAGGATGTCGTTTTGAAAGCAGGTACTGTAAAATACTATGGGCCGGGCATATGACTCGGCTGTCGCCAAGTGATACCCCTGGGAACTGAAACAGCCACTCGGCCGACCGCCAAAGAGATGGGAAGATTTTACCGTGAAAAGGAGAAGGAAGGCCAGGATAAGACATGGAGAAGGAAGGCCAGGATAAGACAAGAATGGATAGGTAAACCATGCTGTCTGCTGACATGATGGTTTTATGTGGGTTCCACTCACTATTAAACTCTGCTATTTGGCTGCCCCATTATTGGTGTCCAGGGAGCCCCTTTATCCCTACCAGGTTCCAGTGTAGCTTGTACACAGGTGAGGGGAGACTGCTGCACTGCCAGAAAGGCTCAGCACACCAGAGGAGGCTTGTCTAGCTGAGGTGGCAGCACCGCAATGATCCAACATTTCCCCACCATGCATCAGCAGCAGCTGAGCGGGAACACACACTATAGATCTGTACAGATAGTAATTGCTGTTGGTACGTTTTCTCCCTCCAGCATCCCTGGTGCTTTGAGACTGCAAGCATAATGCATCCAAACACAACAATTTGGGTGGTGCACCCTCCTTGTTCCTGCAGCTGCGTGACTTACCCTCTTAGATCTATTCAAGTCATTTGCATTCACCTAGTTAAAATGAAAATAGTCTTAATTTTCTTGTTCACATCAATTAGCAATAGTTCTAAAGAAGTGAGCTGAAGATTTCTCGGCAGGATGCACACATGTTTTTGCTGTTTCTGCCTCCAGATAAGCATTAACTTCAGTGTGTTTTTGAAGTCAAGTTAGTGTAGTGTGTTTGGTTTGGTAGTGCTATAGTTCAGGCAGCAATCCTGGGGTAAAGATGAAAGGCAGAAACAAATTGAATCATGATAGCTTTTAAAGAGGTATATAGCCAGCATCTTGCTATATTGAGATGACACTCAGAAGCTAGTGAAAGCTTCAAGAAGAAATGCACACTGGAAGCCCACCCCAAACACCAGCAAGAACTCTGAAGTTAACCAGCACTGTTTGCTAATTCTTATGAGTTGTTACAGCAACTGAAAACCAACAGTTCCACATCTGTGGCATCCGTCATCAATAAGAGACAATATTCCAAAGTGAAGTGGAACTCTGACCAACTGATTACTTGTGAAAATCATAATTAGAAAGAAAATAAATCAAAAAATAAACTTGTTTGCACATCCCTGAGCACAGTAAAGTGAACCAAAGACCTGGGACAGCTACCATTTTAATGGGTCATTGGTAGAAATAATATACCTCTTTTTCATGAAATAAAAAGCAAAGGTAATATTAAGGAGAGCAACTTTCTGAGAGCAATTTAAGAGCAATTCCAAGGGAAAGACAACTTCTCCGAGCAGAGGCAGAAGAGAGTAAGTAACCAACCCTAGCTGACTTCAATAGCCATATATCAAGACAGCAGAGGGAGACCTGTTTGAAAAAAATCCATGAATTGTTAGAGGTAATTTTCAAAAAATGAAAGAGAATTTTGACTTCAAACTTGCTTCTTAGCAGCAGGTATGCAATCTTCTATCAGACATGCCATTTAACTAGGTGCTATCTACATAGTCATTTTTAATTGTACATGGATAGCTGTTTAACAGTGGACAGTCTAGGAGGTATAATTTGTCAGCAGTTAGGAAATCTCTATCTCTCCCTTAAAAAAAGAAGAAAAAAAAGTTTTCTCCCAGGCTTTGGACTAAGGTACTGTAGTTAATTAGCTTTCACCACTCTGCCAGTGGCTGTTCTGGGCTGTTTTATAGTAATACCCACTAGTAATGCAGTTTCCTCAAAACCTTTAGTTAATATTATAGCCATACTAACCGAGGGATTGGGTGCCAGGTTGCTAATAATACATATAGAATAACAAACATGACTTCCCTTCTTTCATGTTGTCTTTCTTTCTGAGAGCAACTTAAGAGCAATTCCAAGGGAAAGACAACTTCTCCTCCGAGAGAGGAAGCTGCTGCCCAGAGTGTTCTACGAATTTTAATTTTTCTCTCGATTTCACTTTCCAAAGAAATTTTAATTTCTTACCTTTTCAGACAGTGCCTCAATATTTTAGAATATGCCATTCAAAAATTATCCACTGCTGTTAGTATTGCACTCTACTAAACTATTGCTTTCATTTTGAGAGTCATCTTTTCCTTTCTTTTGAAATAAGACCTAGACTAAATACCAAAATTCTTTCACTGCATAATATAGCCAAATACCCTAAAATATAAAAATCTTGATTTAAGTATTTTTGTATTCAAAGATCATAGGCAGGTGTTCATTTGAAGGTTCAGTGGCATTTTGAAATGAGAACATCATATATAAAGATATCAGAAGTGGCACCTCCCACAGTGAAGTTGAAAGAAAAAGAAGAACAGAATGACTAGAAGAGTTTCTAGGTTCCATGGAATTTTAACATCTCATTAGTTTAGATTATGCTACATATAATTTTCCAATATTTTGTATTATAGACTTTTGAATGTACTGGTTAAAATTACTTCATGCCTGACATCAATTTAGTCTTATTCATTATCTGCCTTAAATAAAATCTCAAAAATAGCTAGTTAGAGTAAGAAATTTTCTGATAGATGCAAATTCTTCAACATTTCCAAAGTGAGCTTGCTACATCCAGTTGAAAACAAAGACCAAGAGGTAGCAATCCTCAGTATTTCTTCAGCAATCAAGCATTAAGTGAATTTAACTAGTTACAATTGATGCTGTATTTTATGATGATCAAAAAGGTACTGCCTTTTGTGCAGTCTGTGAGCCTCTGTTACATAACCAAACAGTTCTGACTCACTTTGCCTAATGATGATGATTTGGTATTGTCATTCAATATAATCAATGCTTTGACTGGTGCTCACATCTTTTTGTTAGTTTAATAAACCATATGATGAATGTGTAGCTTTGATTAGTAGTACTGTACATTGAGTACAAATAGCTCGGTCTCCATGCATGGTCTGCTATCTATCTATCTTGCACTATAACTGTCCAGTGAAACTTGGGTCATCGATGAGCTCATCAGCCCAACCTTCATCTTGAAATTTGTGTGTCTGTCTTTCAACTCGTGCTTCTATAGCACTGATGTAGTCTAGCGGTAAACACAGCTCAGATGTCAAATGAGTGCCTCATAATGTGTTTCCTTAGGTGCCTGAAGTGTGTAATAACCTCTCATTGTAACAAGTATGGATTGTTACAATGAGATTGCAGGATTCTGGAATGATAATATTCATTGCCATTGGTAAGTATAATTTTATATCTGTAATCCTTACAGTAAGCAAATACATTTAAGTAAATATGTGATTCGGGTTATAAAATCCTTTATCAGATTTGTGTGTATTAAAATATCTATGTAAAAGTGCATTGCATACCTATACCACTAGATATAAGTGTTAAATATGTAACCTCATCTATTTGTTTACGGCAAAATTTGCAAGTTTAAGGTCAACCACTGTGAAGCAGTTTATCTATTTCAAAGCACTGTATAGACGTTGACTAATTAATTCCACAGATGCATCCCTTCTGGCTCTGGAGTTATAGCCATCTTCCAATGTTCTAAGTTCTTGATCAGATCACCCGTATTTCTTTTTCTTACAGTGTTTTGGGGGTCCAACCTTGCAACTGTTTCCTATCCTATTTTGTGGTCACTAATGTTAAAGGGACAAGTTCTGCACCTTGACAGACATAAGCAATATGTCCTTCCATATTCTTTATGAAAATATGCTTATGATATGAATATGACATAACTGAGATATACTTTATGCAAGATGGCTCATGTGAGATATCATTGGAAAGGTTATGATTTACTGAATGTGTTTATCCAATTTGCATGCCTGTATCATTTCTGTATCTGAAGTTAGGAATATTGACTCTGTATCTGTATTTCAACTATGCTACTTTGGGTGACAGCCACTGCCAACACTTCAGGTACTACAATGGAAAAGCCAGACAGTGTGGATGGCCCATCAGCAAGGACAATAGACTGTAAAAAGCTTGGCCTTCCTGTGGACACTCCATACTGCCACTGACTCATGGACGCTGTGATCCTACAGCGTCAGGATACTTGTCACCTGATACTGAGGCCATGGGTACACTGGTGCTTTACAGCGCTGCAACTTTCACGCTCAGGGGTGTGAAAAAACACCCCCCTGAGCGCTGCAAGATACAGCGCTGTACAGCCTCAGTGTAAACAGTGCCGCAGCGCTGGGAGCGCGGCTCCCAGCGCTGCAATCTACACCTATACAGGATATGGAGTATGTGCAGCGCTTTGAAGTTTCAAGTGTAGCCATACCCTAAAACATTACCTGGGACTTCGTGTAACTTTCCACTGTGAGGGAAGGGGGAGGGGTGTCAAGTTTGGGAAACAAAGGATTCCCACCTTATGTAAATCCTATTTAAGGGTCAGGAGGAAGGCAAACAGGACTCCTCCTCTCCATGGCCGGTCTGCCCAAGAAGGGAAGGGAAGAGAAGGCAAGGGGGGAACCCAGACTGAGACACAGGTTCAGTGTGACAAGGAATATAACTGGAACCCTGAACCACAAAACCTTTGCCAACTGCCTGCAGCAATATCTAGGGTGAGAAATACTATTTGTAACCAATTTCTTTAGTGAAACTAGCTTAGTTTGTGTGTTTGATTTCATTTGCTTAGTAATCTGCTTTGTTCTGTTTGTTACCCCTTTTACCACTTAATCTGCCTTTTATAGTTAATAAAATTTGTTTTTTTTATTATTAAACCCAGTTTCTGTAATTTCTAACTGCGGGGTAGGAGGCAAGAAGTGTGCACACCTCTCTCCACATTGAGGGAGTGGGAAAATTTCATAATATATCTTTGGGTCTGTACTCTAACAGAGGTGGACATCTTAGTGCTGGAGCAATTCCCTTAAACTGAGTCTTCCCAGAGCTGATCTGCAGCTGGGTGTGGCCCTACCTGTGTGTGTGCTGGAGGAGGTTTTAAGAGCCTGGCTCAGCAAGACAGGTTAAAGGAGGCCCAGGCTGGCAGAACAGGTAGACTCAGTGAAATCTCAGCACATCAGGTGGCTTCCCAAGGGGGTCCAAGCCGTCACAAACATCCCCCATCTTCCCATTGCTCAGGGGAAGGCAGAAAAAGTAGTTTCTTCCTCAGGCACTGTTGGGCTAGATCCGCCATACAGAACAGACTTTAAAAAGTATGTGCTGCTGTTTTAGTCTCTCGCCAGCTGGAGTGCTGAGCTGCTGCTTTCTACAGCAAGTAGCTGCTTCCATTCTGTTCCACCCTCTGCTGGCTGCTGCTTCCCAGAGCAAGCACCATAGCAGGGACCCCAGAGCACATGACAGGGGGAAACACGTCCCAAAAGGGAATGGTGCTAGGGCTGACGTGGAAAGTCAGGGAGTGCAAGGGGGAAGCTAGTGAGTGCTTGGGGTTGAAGGGAGGAGGGTGAAGGGGTAGGAAAGAAAGGGTTGATATAAAAATAGGGAAGAGTGGGGTTTGGGTAGAGGGACCTTGGGTGGGTTGGTGAAGGGAGAAGAAAGGGACAATAGGTTTGAGGAGAAATGGATGATGTCCGGCCCACCTGCTCCCAGTAAAATTAATTCAGGTCAGCCTCATCTCTGCAGAGCTCTATAGCTGAGACCTCCAAAGAGGTCCAGCCTTGTTGATGTTTCTCTCTGCTTCTGTTTCTTCTGTTCTCTACCCCTCCCCTATGAAGAGCAGAGAAGGTGTCCGGGAGGCCAGGCTTGTTTTCCCAAAGGGGGTTGAAGGCCCCAGATTGAGCTATATTATTCACAAGAGCAGGGGGGAAAGAAGTGGGCATCCCAGCCTGTGAAGAGGAGTCCTGCAGCTGATGGCCTGCTGTCCTCCCTGTACCACATCCCGTTCAGTGAACAATGTAGCAGCCCAGTCCGCTGGGTCGCTTCTACTTCTCCCCTACCAGAAATACCTTGTTGGTTCCTGGGCTCCCTCTCTGCTACTAGGAGAGGAGAATTAGAGAAAAGCAGGAACCGAGGAGGACTGGCTCCTTCTCTCCCCGCTCTGTTGCAGCTCCCTGTCCCACAAACACTTCCTGAGAATATAGTGAAGTGGTTCAGGATCTGCTCTACTCCTCAAGGCCCCAGAAAGCAGAGGGGTGTAAAGGGGGGGTGGGGAGAGAGATAGATGGAGAGTGTACTTTAAAGACACACATGCTGAAAGTTAAACACATGCTTTTGAAATTTCAGGTCTCCATGTGTACATATTCTTCCCTTGACTCCCAAGAAGCAGCAGGAAGCACCTCAAACACTTATGTTAAAAGAGGAGAGGATCTTATGCCTCTTTTCTCCAGAAGCAACAATAGGAAATTTAGCTTCTCATTGCTAATGCTCCCCAATTTCCAAGGTGAGTGATGAATGAATGAAATATCTAACTACAGCAGTTACCCTTTAAAGGTTGCCAATTGCATTAGATCCCTAAATAATAACCTCACCATGTGAAGTATTCTCTACTTACTTCCTATAAGCAAGGCCCACTCTGCAGCAAACTGGATCTCAATTTTGTGGGAATGCCCCAAGATTTCCACAGGGAACTAATGAAGCACATTGGAAATCTTGTGCCAGATTCAGACAAATGGGGAAAATATATGTTTTTATAGAAGTAAATCAGAAAAACGAATAATAGTATCAGCAGTATGTTCTCCTTTGTCTTACTCATTTTGATACTAAATTCAATGTTTTTTATGGTGCCCAGAGGCTGCCTTTGCATTGGTCTCTATGTCCACCAAGGATAGGCTAAGAAATAATTGGCTTAGTTTACAGCAAAGGAGATTTATATTGGAGAGAAGTAAAAACTTTCCAACTCTAAGGATAGTTAAGCTCTGGAATAGGTTACCTAGAGAAGTTGTGGAGTCCCCTTCATTAAAGGGTTTTATGAACGGGTTAAACAAACATTTGTCAGGGATGGTCTAGGTATTCTTAATCCTTTTTCAATGCAAAGGGATGGACTAGATGACCTCTTGAGGCCCCCTCCAGGCTCCACATCTGCATGTCTCTGATTCTATGAAATTCTCCTCCTAGACTTGGAAAGCCAAGGAATGGAAAGGAGATTCTCAGCTTTCATTAAAAACATATGATATATCTAGCCCTTTTCCTTGTGAAGATAGCCTTGATAATCTAAACTGAAACTGATCACAAGGACTGAAACATGTAATAGATTTTTCCTAAAAGTTGTTCAGAATCCCACAGTAATTTAATCTCCTAGGCTTTGGAGTTTGGAAACTCCTCAGTTCAAAAGCCCAATTCTCAGAGAAGGTGAGCAGCTACAGCTCAGGATTTGGTTTTTGGTAAGCAGTTGATTTCTAGATGAGTCTGTGCTGCCTAGAGGAACCAAGACTAATAGCTGCTTTGCAGTCCCCAACAGCAGCTTCTAGAACTGTGATACATTTTATATCTTGGTTTCACCGGGGATGTTTTTTACCAGGCTATATCTAACAGACAATAGGTCAGATTATCTGTTGTGTGCAACTAGATGTGGCAAAGAGTAGGGCCATCAGGCAGCCAGTTACAGCTCCACAGCTGATGTACAGGTTAGATCACTGAAGGAACCATTCACTAGCTGGGAACCTTAACCTAACCTCTTGCCCAATTTCTCTGCTTAGTTTCTCTTCTCCTCTCAGCTATCTAGGTCTCACATGAAACTATTATTTACATTGTGAACCCCACGCCACCTGCTTTCGTCATGATCACCTCTCTAAAGGCCTGATTTGTGACACTTTCATTAATTTTATGGACTGTGAAAAGTGGGCTCATAGGGAGATAAATAGCTTTGAAGGGCAGAAGGGATCTTCCTGTTAGACAGGAAGTCTGAACTCCTGTATTACACAGGCCATAGAACTTCCCTACAATAATGGCTAGAGCAGATCTTTTAGAAAAACATCCAGTCTTGATTTAAAAATTGCCAGTGACAGAAAATCCACCACAACCACTGGTAACTTGTTCCAGTAGTTAATTACCATCATTGTTCAAAAAATGTATGCCTTATTTCCGGTCTGAATTTGTCTAGCTTCAGCTTCCAGTCACTGGAATTTAACATTGTTAAATGTTGCTTTCAGTGCGTGCAGCACATCGGCCCGGTGCCATAGAGAGATATATCCATCTCCCTCAAATATTTTCTTCCAAGAAGCTGAATTCAAATTTCCATATTCTGTTGCAAGTTACAGGGATTTACCCCATTGTCTATCCCTGTCCTTCAATGAAATCTGTAGCTGAAAGGAAGAAAAAGCAATGCTGAAGCACAATGAGAACCCTGATGAACCCACAGAGCAGGGGTAGGCAACCTATGGCACGTGTGCTGAAGGCAGCACGCAAGCTGATTTTCAGTGGCACTCACACTGCCTGGGTCCTGGCCACTGGTCTGGGGGGCTCTGCATTTTAATTTAACTTTAAATGAAGCTTCTTAAACATTTTAAAAACTTTATTTACTTTACATACAACAATGGTTTAGTTATATATTATAGACTTAGAGAAAGAGACCTTCTAAAAAACGTTAAAATGTATTACCGGCACGCGAAATCTTAAATCAGAGTGAATAAATGAAGACTCGGCACGCCACTTCTGAAAGGTTGCCAACCCCTGCCATAGAGTCTAGTTCTGATCTCACATTAGTGTAAATCAGCAGTAATTCTAGTTAAGTTAACAGAGTTATGCAGGGGGCTCAGGCCTCTCTCTATACCCAGACAGCACCAGCAGTCGCCCAATCAAAATGGAAGCATACGCAAGGGAACACACACCACTACACAGAGCCTATTTCTGAACCCCACCCCATGCAGGCCTATCACACAAGAACATAGGTGTCCTAAATAATCATGCCAGGCTCTGATAGCACTTTTTCTTAGTAGATCTCCAAGTGCTATGCAAAGGGAGTCAGTATCCCCATTTTACAGCTGGGGAATCTGTGGTACAGAGGGATGAAGTGACATGCCCAAGATCACCCAACAGGCTACTGGCTGAGCTGGCAATAAGAGACCAGTCTCCAGAGTCCCAGCCCATTGCTCCATCCACCCTGACATAAAGCCTCCCTTAAAGCTGATTTATATTTATTTAGAGCCCTTCAAACAGTAAAATGAAAGGGAAACGAGACAATATAAAGATAAGCGTCAGCCGACCTTACCTTCTCAAAAACACAAAATAAAAGTTTCATTCAACCCCAATAGACCCTATGTCACCAATTAAACTCAGATGTAGGCACGGACAATTCAGGGGATGAATGGGTGGGTTGTTTTAATGTAGCTTTCTGTTCAAGTCATATTATATAAATCAGACTAAAAATACACATTTCCAAGATATACTTAACTTGTATGTTCATCTTGGACTTCCAGTTTTTCTTTTGTCACAACACCCAATTTTGTATTTTTCAAACAAAGTTTAAGTAAAAACAAAACAGAAAAACAAATGGCAAAGCACAGGCCAAACAGAAAAAAACCCAGACAAAATAACAAATCACACCCCAGTTATAATTCTCAACACTGGTGTTGTACTTTATAAAGTAAATAAACTACAAAAGATAATTTTTCCATGTTTTTTCCACTGATGATTCACTCATAAGTTCTTTTTCTTTTCAAAATATTGAATTAAAATTAGTTCAGCTTTAGTATAAATGGTCCATCTGTTTCTTTCCCTTCCTTTGCGGGTTTGAGAATGTTCCATTGTGTAACTTAAGAAAGTAGTCCACCCAGCTTTTCAGCTAGTCCACTTATTTTGAAAGGAGTAAGTCCATTGAATGTTTGAACATTGCCACATCAAATTTATATGTAACTGCCAAAACAGTTTCCCCATTTCAAAACATGTTTCTTAGAGACCACCTACAATTTTAATGAGAAAAATTTTTTAAACATTACAGAGGTTTAGGCCTTAGAAGGATTCCTCTCCTGTACATTGTGGAAATTAGTCTGAAGAAGCCAAACTTTTATTACCCATTCCCTGTTTTAAGTTCCAACCATTTCAAGCCCAAACCTCTGAAAGTTTGCCCTCTCCCATTCAAAAGCCATGAGGTATTCAAAATGGCCCACTCCACAATTTGTTCCCTAAAAATGTCACTTGAGGTTTGGGTACAACCATGTCTGGGGCACTTGTCTCCAGGATCTCTACACTGGCTTTCAATCTCCTTCCTCCTCAAATTCTTCCTCCTCCTCTGCAAAACTGTGTATGGCTTTCTCCTTTTATTTCTCATATCTTCTCTTCTCTTTCACCTCTGCTCATGCCTTATGCTCTGCCAACTCCATATATCCTGATGCTCTACAGGTCTCTTTTTCTGCTGATTGATCTATGCCTTTTCTCATGCAGCTCTTGAGCTTCCACCCCTAATCCCATGCATCATGCAGACTCAATCTTCCTCTTCAAACCCCTACTCAAGACAAAGCTTTCCAAAACTCACCTGCATTTCACCACTTACACCCTTTTGCCTGACTTTATCTCCAGGTCTGGAATGAAATCTTGTTCCACTAAAGTTAATAGGACTTTTGCCACTGACTTCAAAGGACCCATGATAGTGATCTCACTGACCATAGATTTATGTTGCCACAAATCAGTTTCCTTCAAGATATTACTCCCAATTTAAACAAGTGTAAATGAGACAGGAATCAGGTCCTGAAACCTAAATATAATGGACCTGATTCTTCTCTCATGCTGATATCAATCAGGAGGAAATTCACTGAAGTAGATGGTGAGAAACCAGTGTAAGGGAGAAGAGAATTGAGCCCAACATTTCACCATATTAAAACACTCACCACACAAACCTTCCTTCAGCTTCTAATCTCTGACCAGTTTTATTTAAATAGGCATTCAAGATCACTCATCTTTTAAACAAACCTGTGCCCGACTATAGTTTTGCATCAAATCACATGAGACTCCTGGTTTTGACATGAATCCAGGGGAAATGTGGGAATTTCACTTTGAGATTTTAGAATTGAACCTAAAACTCAATCTGAAACATGGGGAGGGTGGGAGTGAACATACCCAGATCCAAAGGGAATTATATGTTCACTCAAACCTCTCTAACAATGAAAACAAAATCAAAACACATTCATCTCGCTTGGAAGTTTGTTTGACTCTTAACCCTGCTGAAAACCTCTCTCCTTGATATGGGCAATACTACACCTCTACCTCGATATAACGACACCCGATATAACATGAATTTGGATATAATGCAGTAAAGCAGCGCTCGGGAGAGGGAGGGCTGCACACTGTGGCAGATCAAATCAAGTTCACCTGTAATATGGTAAAAATTTTTGGCTCCCGAGGACAGCGTTATATCGAGGTAGAGGTGTATTTGTTTAAAAACAAACCCAAAAATTATTCAAATGATTTAAAATGATTTGGCTCAGTGGTCTCTGAGATCCCTAAAATGGCACTAAAACCCAGGAAAAAGTATGTTATCATCAATTTATAAACAAAGATTATTTCCTGCACTGCCAGTAAAAAATCCATTTGCTGACATTGTTCTGCCTTAAAGGATTCTTAGCAACTGGCAGGATGAGTCCATTTTATGTAAATAGAATCATAATTATTAATTTCTGCTGGCACCAAATGATTTATGAACTGCATTTCAAATACAGAAAAATGGTTCATGAATCGGGGGGGAGGGGGAATGTTTAAAAACCCTGTGTCAGTAAATAACAGCTCTCATTCATGAATCTTCTCCTGGTGTCTTTTATCTTCAGAAAGAAGATCAAAATGATAAAATAGTAATGTGCCAACAAAAAAGGATTGAATGGGCAGAGACTAGCAACATTGTCCTCTCCAATTGTTGATAAGCAGGAATGAATAGCAATGGACAGTAACAGGGAGTTATATTTTCTTACACTCCCCTGGTGAAATTGCCTGTCTCTCACATACACAGACACAGCCCAAGGAAGGGGGAACGGGAGAATTGTTCACCCCCCAAACACACACAGGCCTCAGTGCATTTCCATCACAGCTACTACTTTTATATCCTATGCAGACATTTGTAGCCCTAATTGCAGATTCAGTGGGCAGCACATGTCCCACCCTAGTCCTGACAATCCCAATTCCACTCCATACTGGTCTTTCTGGAAGTGCAGGGTTGATCTGATTTCTAAATGCATTTCATTTAAGAAGAATATTCATGCAAGTACTACACAGTAGGGACATATATTAAAAAAGTGGGAAATCTTGCAAACATCCTTCCCCCCAAAACACTATTAGTCTCTAACAGATTATAGTGTGCAACACAATACAGTGTATGTGGAAGCTAAATTGACATCAGTTCTTGTTTAGTTTCAGCACTTCTTAGTTCAGCATTTGAAGGACTGCTGAAAACCCAGCCGACATAAACAGTTTTGCAGTGCACCATCAATGGCCTGTAGACATAGAGGCAGCATATCCAGCCTTTGCGAGATCCCAGCAGTGAAAAAGAGGTGGCAAAGAACTGTGTCAAATTAAACCCTAGTGTAATTCCATTAAGATCAGTGGAATTGTGCCCAGAATTAGTTCAACTGGCTATTACTGCAGTGGATAAATAAAGGGCAACTCTAAAAATGAATTAAAGTTAGTTAGAACTTGAATCTGTGTGCTAGTTAGTTTTGCTTCCAATAGTTGTTGATGCAAGGGGAAGCCACAACTTCATATGATGATAATACTTTGCACTTACATCACACTACTCACCTGAGCACCCCAAACACTTAACAGACATTAATTAATTAAAGCTTACAGCACCCCAGTGAAGTAGGAGGAATTATAATGGCTTTAAAGGTGAGGAAACTGAGGTACAGTTAAGTTCCATGCACAAGAGCTTGAAGCAAATCAATGTCAGTGAGTAGTACACCCAGGAATCCTGACTTTCTAGCCTCTTCTCTATTTACTAGACAAGGCTACCTTCCAGAGTTAAATAAAATAGCAGAAAATTTAGCTTAATCTTATTGTTGGACTCATTTAAAAGTTGCATTGTTTTTGTCCTTTATTTGGTGGTGTTACAGGACAATATTTTGCTCATTTGCTCTCAGCAATCAAATTTAAATACTTCAATATATATTGTTCTACATTATATTTTTTTCTGTCCACCAAAGACATGATGGCTACTTCTTTTATGGGAAACCAGGATTTAATCCAGTAACTCTGTAAGAATCAATATTCTTGTGAAATGACACCATGTTCAAGTTATTTTATGTTATGTTGATGGTTAGCTAATTTTGTAATGGAGACATTTCTCCTTGAGGCAGACATAGTATAATTTAGTGGTAAAAACGTCAATCACCAGGGGTTGAATGCCTGTGTCAGGGCAGGAAGAGGGCAGATTTATTGATGGAAATGTATCTATATACTCTTTGTGGCACTTTGACCTGAAATATCCATTTTGGTTATAATTTTGTTTTGTGAAAATGACATCAACTGCAATCACTAATGCAGAAATGACACAGGGATGCTTTGTTCCACAGACCTGATTTAAAAGTCTTGCTGCAGTTTGTTACAGTAACAGCTTCTCAATGGCAACTAAATTGAGGCACATAATTTAACTGATCTTTATTCCATTTGTAGGAATTTGTAAAAATAGTCATGTCAGCCTCACAAAACAGCGTTATATGTTTCTCCTATTTAATACTGTTTAAGTAATGAATAAATACCATAGTGCACAATCGGTCTGAGTAACCAAGAGTTTGAGGTATAGTGCTCCATGTAGATATCATCCAGAGTTGATTCTTTTTTTTCTAATGCCAGTTGAAGATCTCCTTATTGCCACAAAAAGTACAAATAAGTAATTGGTGGGACTCAGGGAGAGAGAAGCATGAGGAGAGCACCGAATATGGCAGAGAAATAAGTGAGAAGGAAGGAGACAAGGAAATGGGGCAGTGAAAAATAGCCAGGGAAAATAGTTGTGGATAACTCAAGAGTGACTTCATTTTCTTACCAAAAAAGAATATTTTGGAACTAGTGACAAATTCCACTCCCAGATAGAAATATAAAGTAACCTCGCTGATTTCAGTGTTCTTACTCTGGGTTTACACCAACATAACTAAGAGCAGAATCTGTCCCTTTATTAATATTAAGAGGGACTAGGAAAAGGTTTATGTGGCGGGTGACTAGGAAATGGGTTATCTGGGTGCATTATTCAGAAGGCCTCACTGTTCTGTAACATTAGGCAGAACCTAATCTGTCTTTCCTCTGTGGAAATGCCATTTCCAGAAGGGATGTGTTTGTCAAACAATATCATGACTTCCCAATAATTAAATGTCTTATCCACCTTTGAGAATTGTACTGCTCCTTGCATCACCATCCTGAAAAGTCTGCATCTTAGCTAGGGGGTTGGAAACTTGATTCTGTATAAATAAGCATCAAGAGCACATGAAAACCAGTGAAGATTGCCCCCTGCCCCCAGAGCCATATAACTTTTCCCATTTTTGCCTTTCCATCCACTCTATTCTGCATGACCCCCACAACTCATGACTCACTTTCCTCCAACCACCACCCAGGCAGGCTCACCAACCTTAGTGTCCTAATACAGATCTAAGGCCTTTCTTCCATTTCAAGCCAGCAAACCCTTTGCTTTCCCTGCCAGAACCACAGACCATCCAGTTGCTAAGCTCTCCACTGAGCCAAGCCCATTTCTCATTCTAAATTTGGTTTCAAATTGAGTCTTGAGGGTACATTAAGTCTGTGATATTTCCAGCCCAGGACGACAAGTGGCCATGGCCATATGAAGAGTGTGTTATGTGCATGGACTTTGGAGTGCATGGGTCACACATGTGGATTGGGGACAAAGTGTCTCACAGACATGGGTGGATTGACTGAGGAAGAAAGAAACAGCAGGTAGGAGTCAGACACAGACAAAAGATTAATTTAACCAAACTGGTTTCCAGCAATAGGGCCGAATTTCCAGTTATTTCTTATTTGCTGAGGAACACATCATGTGTGCTTAAGGATATTCCTGAAAGAAATGCTGACTGGCAGGGAAATAAAGAGTTACTTCATTATTAAAATAAGTAAAATATACATATAAGTTTAATAAAGAAAAGGAAACTTGGAAAAAGTTTTGTCCTTTTTTTCTAAAGTAGTCATTTTAATGCTCCCCATTTACATGGGTAATATCTCCACAGTATTCATTTGTGCTGCTCATAAAAGATCACATCACAAAAGTGCCTAGAAAATAAAATTTCATTGAAAGGGGACCCATCAACTTTAAATTGAGGTTTATATTGCGGCATTATGAGAAGGTTTGCACATTTGCAACTCCCATGGCAGAAAGCGAAACTCTGAACAATTAAAGCAGCACAGACATCCTGCCCCAAAAGCATTTTAAAAAGCAGCCAGGCCCTCTCTTTCTCAGCCTGTTTTCTATTTAATTTACAGTTTTTATTAGACAACAAAATCCTGGCTGGATCTTAATCTAAGTGATGAATATACAAGCATTTTGATCTACAGAATGATCCACTTCCAAGTATTCTTCACTTTATGATCATTTCCAATCAAGGTCAGAGCTCTGGCAGTAATGTAGATACCTCTAAACATATTTGTATTGTATAGGTTGTTATGCAGTATGATTCTGTGCTTTCCAGTTACTGTTATGTAAGTTGTAAACGTTCCCACTCAGGGACTAATGTTAAAAAGGTTAGCCATGCCATTGGGCATGCAAAAATACATGAGCAAGTCCTCTTCTAATTTTCTCTCACACAGTTGCCACAACTATGCACAAAAATTGGGTGTCTATATGCCAGACTTACCAGTTATGCATGTATCTGTATTTGTTTATTCAAATATCTAATTTGGGTATGCAATAATCGGAATTGTGTGGTTAACATTTTGGTTCTAAATCCTTTGATGAGTAGTACATCATGTAATTTAAAGAAGTGGAAGATTTTTAAAAAAATCTGTTCATTCCATATTTTTTTCCAGAAGAATATATGCAGCGCTCAGACTTAAAAAGTTTCTTTTCTTTTGTAACCTATAAGCGGCCCCAGTGATTTTTTTTAAAGTACAGGGAGTATCTCTGAAATCAGTAGAATCTTTCCAGACACATTTAAGTGCAAACACTGTGTGAGATTTTTAAAACTGATGCTTTATTGCTTGAATTACCACCCACCCACCCCAATTCTTTCTTGATGCTCTTTCTAGATTCACACATTGAGCTGTGTCTAAATCTTGCTGCTGCTTCTTACATAATATCTATAAGATCTGGCCTTTCCATCCACCATGCAGGCTCGCATCATCTTGTGTCTTGTCTATTGCAACATCCTCTTCTGGTTTTGACAAATGCCACCTTGCCCACTTCTATCCATTCAAAACACTGCCGCAAAGGAAAATTTTCTGGCTCATGACTTGAGCCATTTCATTCCCCTCTGTGCATCCCTCAGCTGGCTACTCCTTCCCCACTGCATCAAACACAAAATACAGGCCTTTACTTTTAGAGCCTTCTTAGCTTTTCTCTACCCCCTCTTTCCCTACTGGGTGCTATTGAGATGACAACCCCCATCTATGTGCCCTCAGTGACAACAAATTCATTGTCTATTTATTGAATTTTGCATCAAACACTTTCACACTTACGGTGCTTCTCTTTCATGGGAGGAGCTCCCCATAAAAATCTGCAAAGCCACCACATTCAACTTTCTTCTAATCCCTTCTTAAAACTCACCTCTGCCATAATGCCTACAAAAAACTCAACAGTAGTTAGCCAGCTATTGTCTAGTGACTGCATAGTGATGATAATCATCTCTGGGTTATCTTCTGCCCCTTTCCCAATGTGTTTGTTGTATCCATGTGCTGTCTCTTGGCTTGTACTTAGATTGAAAACTATCTGGGACACATAACATTTTTTGTTATGTGTTTGGACAGTGCACAGCAGGTGCTTCTAGGTGCGACTGTGATAGAAATGAATAACAACAGTTACTATGTGGAAAGCAAACTCCTTTACAATTTGTGTGTATAAATTTTAGCCACATTCTGCAATCCACTGTGGATTAACTGGGGGTTGAGCCTGAGTAAATTTTTCAAGAACTGACCTGTTGTCTTGATTCAAAACAGCCAACACACAGGTTATGGATCATCCCAAATGAAAAGTATTGAATTAAATTATACAGATTTATATAAGGGCAAAATTAATGTATTTGATGTAACCTGGAGCAGCCTCAGGGCTTCTCTAAGGAACTGTTCCTCTGTCAGGGATCAACAGGATTGCAGCAACTCTGGTCAGGCCTCCTTCCCTCCCAGCCATGGCTTTGACACACCCATAGGCTAGGAGAGGGTGGTGTACAGCCAGAATAGCCAGCTCTGTGCCACCCCAGGGATTCTCCTTGGCCAGGGGAATCCCCAGATAGCTGGTAAAGCCAGCTTTCAGGATGTTTTGCACCAATGAAGCAGCACAAAAGCACCAGGATCCTGCTCCATTTTGAGCTGAGTACTACTATCTCTGCACAGAATTTTTTTAATGGCCTCAGACATGTACACACTCACATGCAGAATATCAGAGTCATATTCCCTAGCCTCCAGCAGCTTCTCAAATAGGCCCTTGAGAAACAATCAGTTTGATGAAGAATTCAGCCTGTGAAAAATCTGTCAGTGTGTTTGCATTGTTACTGGGGGAGGTGGAGAGAATGGCTAGGGAGGCCACTGCTGTCCTTTTACTATTTCTTGAAGGTGGACAGCAGCAAGCTTCCTTGCATTTACTTCTGAGACTTGCAAAGGGTAAGCAAGGCATCGCCAAAGGAAAGAGAAGAACATGCACAAAAGAAATGAATGAAAATCTACCATATTTGAGGAGCTGCTGCACTACGGGAGAGAGGTCAGGATTTTGTGCAAGTTCCCTAATAATGCAAAGTCTAAGCTGTAATGATCTCCACCTTTGGACAGGTGAAACTTATCTAGCAATTGGAAGGAATGCTGCAGGAATCATAGGTACTTTTCCTAGAGTTTTAATCTTTTAATATATGCTGTCTTTCTCTCTCTCTCTCTGAAAATGTGTTTGCCATTTTCCAATGCAAAACTTAGTTTCCCTAATTATTAATGAGTGAGGCAGGTCCTTGAGACACCCTGTAAACCTGGTACGCACATGCCAATGTAATTTCTCCTAACATTTACTAAATTTTGGCCATGGCTTAACCTTAACTAAGCATGTGTAATTCAAACGAGTTTCCATTTTCTGCCATGATCTAGCCAGTTCCTTAGATGGAGCTCCTCCATCCACGAAGGCAAGGACAAATGTTAAATATCCACAGTTATGTTAGATAATAGAAAAATGGGTAAATGATATAAGCATCCCCTCCTTCAGATCAACATCCCAGCATTAGGAAGAAACGTCTTCTGAAGCATTTGGTGCTTGCCACTATCAGACACAAGACATTGGCTTGGAAGGACCGTTGGTCTATATCCAGTATGCCGATTCTTATGGTCCTGTGTACATACTAAAAATTAATAAGTGGGCATGATAATTGGTACAGGAGAACAGCTGATCTGATGCATGTTTAAGTAAATTCTGTGATTCTTACTGGCTCTTACAAAGAGAGACATTGAATTTAGATAAAGAATCATTTTTAAAGGACAAAGAAAACCAACAAAATATAATGGAGTTGGGAGAACTGCTGTGTTAATAATAATATGTATTGCTCCCCATAGAGTTCTAACTTCCCCTAGTCATTTTTGCTGGCTTGGTAAGGATTGGGTTGACATGGGTTGTCTTTTTACTAACAATCATTCCATAGGCTTCTTTCTGAATATGATAAAAATACATCCTTTAATGAAAGACATAGTATCCAGGAAAAAATTAAAAGTCAAAGGCTTGGTGTGAGCAACCATCTTCCTTAAGGAACAGAAAACAGTAGGTAAAAGGAATTATCAATGCAACCCAGGCATATCTTACGTCAAAATATTATTTTAAATAACAGCTTGGCTTTGCATTGCTAGCAAATTAACCATTTCATGTTTAAACAACACTGCTGCTCTGGTTGTCAACACTTTTGGATACACTTTTTATTTCTGCATCCTTAGTATTTGTTGAAATATTCCTGCTCTGGAATAGGAAATCCATTTCTCTGCAAGAAATAAAATCTATGGCAGAGCTCTGCAATGAGAATTAACCTTGATTACTACAGTAATTTACTAATTAAAACTGGAGACCTGCTAATCAAGCCTGAATTACCAGCTGCTTGATTTTTATAGTGACATAACCAAAATTGAACATTTGGTAAACAAGGGTCTTATTTATGAGGGGAAAAAATTCTGGCATATGGTCATGTTTAGCTTATACATTGATCTCTGTGTTGTGGCAACTTCCTTACCTACAGGTATGGGCATCTCTTTACTAAGTGACACACCCACTTCATCCTAGATCAGCCTGAGGACTGGGCTGAACCACAAGTCTTCCAAGGAGTGAAGCAGGGAGCTAGGTGACTTCACATTCTAGGTAAATATGTGGGATCTTCCTGATAATACAGGATCCAGACCACTTTTCACCCACTTTTTTACGGGTTAGTCTGAAGTGTACTTATGAATCAAGGAAGCAGGAAATTGAGGAGGATAATAATGCCAGAAGCCAAGAGCTGCCCAGGTGTGGATGCTTGGGGAGGCTGAAGAAGGAGAAACAGAAGTAAGTGGATGGGTGCCTCAGGGCTGAGCGAGGCTAGGATCAAGGTGGAAAAGAAACACTTCATCAGAGCAGGAAGCAGTAGGAGTGGTGTAAGTGAACTACAGAAGAAGTTGAACAAGGGAGCCAATGGAGGCACACAGGGCTGCAGAGAGGTTTGGCAGAGCCTGAAACAAAATCTGAAATTGAGGTTCCCCACCCTTCCAAAAAAATTACCACTGAGGCAAGGTCCCTAGGAGAGTAAGACCACTCCACAATCACCCTTCAGCAGTGGTTCCTGTCCCATGGGCCTGGGCCTGGCTCCCCACTCCAGGCATTGCAATGGAGGGGCAGCCAGGCCAAACTGAGTAGTGCTATCAACCTGCATGCCACGTCCCAAGGCACTCAGTGTGGAAGACCTCTCAAGTAGGGGGCTAAGGGCAAACTGCCCCTTTCCCCTTCCCCTCTGGGCAGCCCTGGAGGCATGTGGGGAAAGCCAGGCAAAGCTGCCTGTCTGAGCTGTAATAGTCATTGAAAGATGGTGAGAGATGATGATCAAGTGACAACACCAGGGCAGGAAGAGAGGTGTGCACAGCATCAAGCAAGGAGCCTGAGTATGAGGCTAAACATTTTGCCTGAGTGCAAATCTTGAAGCAGCTGAAGATGAGGCTCCAAAAGACAGTTGCTTGACTATGTGTGAGAGCCAGGGGAAGTGTCCAGCACTACCACAAAGGTGAAATGGAGGTGAATACCAGAGCTCTGCTGGCTAGAAGGCCTCTAAAAGTCTGCAGTAGTCAACCATACAAGAAGGGCCTCTTGGAGTATTCCATGAGTGCCTTTAAAGATGCACTAGTGGCCTACCATTGGAAATGAGCAGGAGAATGATTAGTGTGGGGATGTCCAGAAAAAGCACTGGCCATTTTTGAAGTGTTAAAAAGGCTGCCGCATGTTTAATGGGATACAAGTACCGTAGCAAAGAGGTGAAATGCACTGTTGTAGATCTGGCCACTGGAAAATAGTGTGTGGGAACATTTCAGGCTTATCCAGATGGGTGACAATTGGTGGAGGATTGAAAGTTTCTATCCTTTCATACTTACAGGAAAAGCTATGGAGCAGAGAGTGAGAACTTGTGGCAACTCAGAAGAGCCCCAATGAAACCACTTGATAATGCATAAGATCCAAGTTGCAGGAAAAGCCCAATCCTGAGACACCAACAAACAAAAGACTTTATTGCCTTCTTTGAAAGGGGAGGGGAGTGGAGCGGAGCGAGACTTGACGTGGCATCACCAAATGGTACATTCGATGAAGCCCATGAGGCAATATTTTACCCATACCCTCCTATTGTGATCAGTGGGCCACTGCTTTGAAAAATATCTGGATCCGTATAGAACTTTTGTAATGAACTCATGAAAAAACTTGATGTTTTTGGCAGAGTTTTGAGGCTTGAGTTCAAACAAACTCAGAGGGGTGAACTCAGGGTGAACAAAAACAAACAAACTCAGAAACTCAGGGTATACAAAAACATTCAAGTTTCACACAACTCTTGACTCTACGTTTTCCTTCAGTTAAGAATGTACACTCTTTTTTGCCATTAATAGTGATGATTTCATTACTATCAGTCTGATTGAATGCTGAGAGCCACATGCTGGAGCCTCTGGCCTAAGTTTGAAAGTGCCTTCAGATCTTGCCTTCGAGTCTGTGGTGTGCATGGATGTTACCAGTTTTCCAAAAGTACATGAAAATTCACCATGAAATACACAATGCCTTCAAGGGCAGGGGTTCAGGAAGGGATCGGTTACTATATTAAATGTTCATGAAAACATTTGCTAGAAACTCTGTACGCATGTTCTGGGAATAGTTATGGTACCTAGAAAGTAATTTATGGTGTTGAGATCTAGGCATGGGAATTCTTTTCCACTTTTGACCGCAAGATGTGTGTGCATGTGTGGGAAAAGGTAGGAACAGATGGAGACAGAAGAAGGTCTCTGAAAAGCCAGTCAACACCTCTCGATAGGAAAGTCTATACAAAAAGGGAGAGGACAGAGCTGCTGCTCTTCCCTTCAACTTCATTGTCAAAATCAGGAGAGGGGCTTGGCAGGATAAAATATTTATTTCCCCAAACTCATTCTCATCCATAATACTTGTTGTGTCTAGTTATACTCCAGCATGTGCCTGCTGTCCTTGAAGATGGCATTTCATCTTAAGTATACTTCACAAATGTTAACTAATTCATTCCAGTCACAACATACCTTTAAAATAAATAATACCCCCCATTTCACAGATGGGAAAGCTGAGGCAAAGATTAAGTGTCTGGCCCAAGGCCACACTGGACTTTGATATCAGAGCCAGCATTACAACTTAGGAGTTCTTGCCTTCAAGTCCTGTCCACTTGCTCCAAGCGTTACCATCTGGATCTGACTACAGCAACTGACATAGCATTTGGGCAACAAGTGTTTAGAGCAGTCTTTCTTCCATGCCTTATGGCTGCTCTTCTTGAAGAGAGGGGATCCAGTTCTATCCACCCTGTTCCTCCCTTTTTTCACTGGGCCAGCCATTAGTTCTCCCTCTCTAGGGCTAGGGGTGTCAGATCTCTCCATCTGTAACAATGGCAAGACAGTAAAAATACATTTTTCTTATGTGTAAAATTGTTTTCTGTGACATGACAATAGTTGTTCAGTCAATCACCCTCTCTGGACAGAGAGTCTAGAGCAGTGGTCCCCAGACTGTGGGGTGCACCCTCCTGGGGGAGCACAGAGGAACGTTTGAGGGGATGGCAGGGCCCAGCCTAGCTCTCATGGGGGCTGGGGAGTGAACGTGACGAGCCCTGCTCTGCCCCCAGCTCTGGCCCCTGGCCCTGGCTCTAGCCCCTGGCTTGGCCCCTGCTCCTTGGGGGGATGTGGACAGATTACATTACTGGTAAGGAGGGCATGACATAAAAAGTTTGGGGACTATTATTCTAGAGACAGAGATATAGGACAGGCTAACCTAATTTATTAATTGATCTAGGAGTTGGTATACTATCAAACCTGGCTGTAAGGTGTTCAGAAAAGGGCGGAGCTGGTTGTGAAAATCTCTTTGTGCTGATTGGGCAGAAGACAGGAACATACCTTGATTGTTTGTATCAGCTGCCTGGTCACTGGACTCAGATAAGAAAACTTGTTTTCAACTAAAAATTGGCCATCAAGTATACTAGAGGAAGCTTTATATGCCCAGAAAGTTGATAAAGGAAATCTCTGCTTGTACTTAAACACACAGAAAACTCTCTTTGTGTTATTCTGGCACACTTCCCAGGTACTACACCTGACAAACAATAGAAGCCACTAAAGCAGAGTGGTTGTAAACGCACACACCCCTTTTCGTTTGGACATAGTCACAGTGACTAAACAGAGCCAGCCGGCACCCCTTGGACCTGTTGTTATTGTATATGTCATATTCATCTGGCATTGACTAATCAGACCTGTTCGATCCCTACCTCTGGCATACATGTAGGGAGGGAATTGACCAATTGATACTCACCAAGATCCTACTGCTAGTCATATGTTCTAGAGACTCAAAGGGAGTGAGGTAATATCTTTTATTAGATCAACTTCTGTTGGTGAAAGGAGACAAGAATTTGAGCTACACAGAGCTCTTCTTCAATAATTTCAAGTATTTATATTTGTGAATATGCATTTATGTACAGCATGTATGTATGTGTGTGTATCTACAGTACCTTAATATGCTGTAGCCTATGCATGTGTGTGTGTATATATATATGAATCTGATAGGGAAATAACAGCTGCTCTGATTAAATGCATAGTTAACACTGCAGCTACAACCCATGTAAATGGAGGATATGCTGATTATTACAGCCCAGCTGATGAGTTCAAATTTTTCTAAGTATGTGTCTGTTTCCCATAAATGCAACAAATTTCATGTTGTGAATCCTACATTTTTTGCCTGACTTTCATTCATTTTTTAGCTTTCCAGCTGGTATTCTACATCCATTGGGAGAAAAAATACTAGAGCTTTAATGAACAACATAAAAGTGGAAATTATGCACATGTTAACAAAAAAAGCACATTGTGTGATACTTTCACAGAAGCCATAGAAATGCTGTAGTAATTTATGTAAATAGAGACCCCCAAAACGGAAATGATTTTTGCTGCTTGAACTGTGGATAATATTTCAAAAAGGTGACTTATGCATTAAAAAAAATTAATCCTGTCCAAATGATATGGCAAGGGTAATTGTGTTGTTAAAAAAGTATTAAGAACAAAAGCAGATTATAACTAGAATAATGTTTACAGCAGAAAATTCTGAGTTAGTGACTAGGCAGATTCTCTACCTGTCTCCCTATGTTTGCTTTGGGCCTAATCCGTCAATCTATCAATATGTAGCATAAGAAAAGTATGCTAGGGTTACTGCTGTTCCCATCTCACTGTATTGTCCCCAACAGCAAGAAAGGATACGGATATTTCCCCTTTAAAGCTTTTACTTGCCAGTGAAGAATAGGAAAGGATAAATTAAAAATGTGTTGTACATTGTACAGAATATTCAAGTTTTAGGGAAGCTGTTAACAGACGGACGGACTTTACTGTACCTTTAAACAGAAAACTGTGAAGCCACTATTGAAACCCAGCACATTAGCTGGCTAGCCTAGTGTGCAGACTGCCTCCAATGGCATATTCACAATATCCCCTTCCTTGTAGTGGTTGAAGTAGTCCAATCACATCATACAGTAATTACAGCACTACACTTAGCTTCTTGGATCAATTAGCAATTCTTCAGCGTGGTTTAAAATACCAGGGAAATGTAACCAAGTGTAAGCTCAAACAGCAAGCTCTATTACTAATGTGCTGTGCTGGTGACAGTGGGAATATGTCATGATAATAAAATACTATAATCAGTGTTGGGGTCTGATCCTGTGAGGCCCTTCCGTGGGCGTGGACTTTGCTCACAGGATTCCGCCGTGACGTTCCTGTTTTTCACAGTTAGAAATCAAACAAATACACTAGAACAGACAGCTTAGGCATAGTGAAGCTGGAGAAACACAGACTTTTTTTCTAGAGTGAAGTATTGCTCGGGTCCACTCCATGCCATGCCCCTCCCCTAGATTCTCTCCTCAACCCATAGACATGGCTCTGTCCCTTGAGGCTTTCAGCCTGAAGTGCTCAATAACACCTCACACATTTAGAATGTTCCTGTACCATTTCAAAACTTCAAAAGCACAACAAATGCACAAGGTGTTTGGGGTCATTTCAGGCTGAACTACTGGGCATGCAAATCAGAGGAGTTCTGTAAAACAAAAAATAGCATGGGGAACAGAGTGGCTGAAACAGGATTGCAATAATACTGACAGTGAGGGAGTGATTGCTCTGCAGAGACAAGCAAGAAGAGGATGGTTAGAAAAAACCAGGCAGGGGGGAAGAGGAAGTAGAGGCGGGAGGGGGAGAGAGCACCACAAAAATGGAGCACTGCTCTGGCCTATAAGGGAAGAAATAAGAGGGAGTTTTCATTTTCAGCAAAAGATAAAATGATGAATGTAAAGAGGGACAGCAAAGGAAAGAGAAACTAGAACGGATGAGGGAAAATGGAGAAAGTGAAAAAGGAAATGAAGTGAGGGGAGAGATAAGAGATGGAAGCAAAGAAATGGAAAGGAAAAAGGCAAGACAAGACATGCAGAGCTTTTAGGTAAGTGAATTTTATTTGTGTGTCATTTCCTACATTTTATTACATTTCTCTGGCAAATGTCCCACAGCTCCATAACCTGGGGGGGACGGGCGGGGGGAGATGGCAGTTTTTGGCAGAATATTGTTGACGTGACTTGAGTCAAATTGCTGCTCCTGATTGTCATTAGATGTAGAGAGTAACTGGGTTAACTGGCCAGGTGTTTCTGAAAGCTCTAGGCCACAGCAGCAGGTTCATTTTCAAATCTTGGTTGGCTCAGGAAGCAAGAGGAGTAATACGTGAGGGCACAAGAATGTAGGAGAAATAAGAAGGTGGATGAGCAGGGATAATAATGCACAGCACATTTCAGCATTCAAATGTTTCCAGCTTGTATTGATTTTTCTGGAAGTTCTCCACCTGAACTCCAGTTCATCTAGGTTTGGAAAATATCTGCAAATCTCAGCTTCTTCCCTTAGCATCTCTTCTCCTCTTTTTCCGCCTGCTTCAAACCCTCCCCCCTTACCTCCCCCCCCCCCCGCCGCAAGGACTATTGCACTTGGAATTGGCTGCAATAATTCCTGTCTTTGTTGTGGTTTAAATTTTTTAAAAGTTTGACAGTCGCAAAACTTCAAATTAAGGTTCTATGAGGAGCTATAACTCTGTTGCAGTGGGCCAAATTCTACTCTTCACTCTACTGGTGCCATCCCTTTCAGTCTCGACCAGAAACAGCAAGCCTTGCTTACCCTACCTAACAGGCTGTGCACTCCAGTATCCCCTCCTGTGGTCTTCTTATTGACCATCAATCCAGTGATGATGCTGATGATACTAAAAGACCGTAATATTTGCTAATGGAAAAGACAGTGAGGCTCTCCTTTCCCCCAGCTGTTATGCACAACTTGGGCTAGGTAAAGAAGATTGGTGTAATTGTGTCTCTTAAAAAAACTTCATCAAACACCCACAAAAGCAGGGAGATAAAATTCTGGGCTAAAGACCAAATTCTGCTCTTGGTTTATGTTCAGCTCCCGTTGACTTTAACAGGAATTGGATCCTCTGACCCTGTTAATATCATAAATACCTTTAACACATGGGACAAAATTTGCAGCTGACTTACTTCCCATAGAAATTCCATTGATTTTGGTCAGCACTGGATTTAGCCCACTCTATTGTCCTGAGGCATAATAATGCATGCAATATGAACACATACAGCTTACTCACTATTCTGAGACCCATAAACAATGTTCCATGGCACAGTGAGACCAAATTCTACAGCAACAGCTTCTAAATTCTGTGGCAATATTATGGAGATATACCTATCTCATAGAGTTGGAAGGGATCCTGAAAGGTCGAGTCCAGTCCCCTGCCTTCACTAGCTGGACCAAGTACTGATTTTGCCCCAGATCCCTAGTGGCCCCCTCAAGGATTGGGCTCACAACCCTGGGTTTAGTAGGCCAATACTCAAACCACCGAGTTATGTTAATTCATTTCATCACCTGAAACAGCCATCTCCCAATTCCACAAAAACACAGACAACTAGGGCTCATTGCTGAAAATACTCATTGATGTAGAATTCATTGGTGATTATTTTTATGCTCCTTTTTTTAGGAGGAAGGCTGTGCTCTGTGGCCTCAGGTGAGCTGTCTAGCACTGCTCAGAAACTTTTACTTCTGTAGCTGGTTTCAGCAGCTCATCTCCCCACCTGTTAGACAGCCCAGCTCTCCAGCCTATGCTTCTGGCTCCCCTCGTTTCCTTGCTACTAACTTGACTCCATCTTTGGCTCCATGGCTCCCTGCTGCCTAGCATCATGGAACAATGTGTGGAAGAGGTACTATAATTCAATTAACTCACCATACTGGAGTAATCTGCAGAGCAAGAGGCAGCTGGAGGCAAGTCCTGAAAGGGTAGAGAGAGAAAACAAAATGCGAAGTGCCTGACTGCAATGCAGCACAATGGCAAATTCCACTGTAAAAACACTGAATTCCCTAGCCTCTTGGGAAAATGACACACTCAGCAGCCTCAACATTGCAGAGTTCATGGGACTTGACTGGGATTTAAGAAACAGTCCACAACTCTCAAAGCTACATTTCAGGTTCTCTGCAGACTCAGGAAAGCTGACACTGCATTGGTTTACATTTGGGTTGAATTTTTGAGATTGTCAGCACACCTAAGGTTTAGAAACATTTTTTTTTTATGGAAGCTAAGGTCCTGGTGCACAATGCTGCAGCAAGAGGTGAATTCTAGGGAAAATTTTCTGAACTCCAAATCCACTTGGTTTTTGTGGCTTAGGTATATCCTTACCGTAATTTTAAAACTGTCTTTGTATTTAATTTAAAATTGAAAGTCTCTGAAACAGGGAAGTTTTAAACATTCAAAAAAATGGTGGGATTTTCCATGAGGAAGGAATGTTTGGGTGCGGGAGGGGGAAAGCCTATTGTAATTTTAAAATCCAATGGCCAGGCAAGCTTCCACTCCTCCTTCAAATCTCTCCTCAGAAAATGTCCACGCGGTCTCCAGCAGTGACTCAGACTCAGGCCAGGTCTACATTACAGACCTAACTCAGTAGAACTACATCGCTCAGGGGTATGAAAAATCCACGCCGCTGAGCAATGTAGTTATTCTGACCTAACCCCACAGGTAGACGTTGCTTTGTTCATGGGATAGCTTCTCCCGCCTCTCAGGGAGGAGGATTAACTATACTGATGGGAGAAGTTCTTCCATTGGTGCAGGAGCATCTTTATGTAAGTGCTACAGTGGCAGTGTTTTAAGTGGAGACCTGCCCCATGCAACATCTAAATTCATTAAACAAAGAAACTGATGTGATGCCCACCCTGCAAAAAACAAGCATTCTCATAGCCTTATTTGGCATCAAACTCTTTGCTCCTCCCTGAGCTGATGCTCCCCATGTGTCTGGTCCAATCACACCTTTACTGTAAACGCCTTGGGGCATGAAGCAAATCTTTATTCTCTCTTTAAAACTCCATGTGGCCCAAATGTTGTTTAATAATAATACTAATAGAACAGATTGCCTTTACCTTGGAGGGGCTCATTTTGCAGTGTTTCCTGCGGAGAGCCCTGCCTAGTGGTTAGGTTGCTAGCCAGGGACTTCAGAGACCTGGGTTCTCCTCTGCCACAGGTTTCCTGTGTGACTTTGCATAAATCACTGAGGGTACATCTACACTGCGATGAAAGGCCTGTGGCACAGCTGTGGCTGGCCCAGGTCAGCTGACATGGGCTCAAAAGGATCAGTTGTTGGGCTCTAAAGTTGCAGTGTGGATGTTTGAGCTGGAACCCAGGCTCTGGGACCCTCCCTCCTCATGGGACCTTGGAATCCAGGCTCCACCCCAAGCCCGAATATGTACATTGCAATTTTAGAGCACTGAGAGTCGGAATCAGCTGACCTGGGCCAGCCACAGATCTTTTATTGCAGCATAGACATGCCCTGAGTCTTTAGTTCCCCATGCATAAAATGGAGATAAGTCCTTCCCTACCTCACAGGATAAATACATTCATATTGTCAGATACTTTGTGGTAATGAGGACCATATAAGTACTTAATGTCTATGTCAGGGATCGGCAAATTTTAGCATGCAGCCCGCTAGGGTAAGCCCCCTGGCGGACCGAGCTGGTTTGTTTACCTACCATGTCCACAGGTTTGGCTGATCATGGCTCCCACTGGCCACGATTCACTGCTCCAGGCCAATGGGGGCTGCAGGAAGTGGTTGCCAGCATATCCCTCAGCCCGCACCCTTCCTGCAGCCCCCATTGGCCTGGAACAGTGAACTGCAGCCAGTGGGAGCCACGATCAGCCAAGCCTGTGGACACGGCAGATAAACAAACCAGCCCAGCCTGCCAGGGGGCTTACCCTGGCGGGCTGCATGCCAAAGGTTGTCGATCCCTGGTCTAGATAGAAGGGCTTGATAACCATAGAGTGGACTCAAAGTGAAAATATCCACCTCTAGTTTGCAGGGATCCGTGCCCCAAGATGGAGTCAAGAAATATCTGCATGGTTGGTACCTGTATCTGAGCTGCTCTGCTGTGCCTGCCTTCCCTTAGCAGCCAGCTCAGGGAGGAGCAATTAGCGGTGTCCTCCTGTGATGCTGCAATAGCAACAAGAAAGGGAATCCAGAGACAGTTAATAGACCTCTAATCTCCATGACCACCTTATGGAATTTCTGCCTGGTCTGCAAGGTTTAGTGCAGGAAGATATGTCCTGTTCCCTGATATGTCCACGCCCTTCACCGGCATGTCTCCAAGCCTGCAGGGGGTAGGACAGGTTTGTGAGATGCTGCAAATGTTCTTCACTTCTCTGCAGACACCAGCCATGCGTATCTCCTGTGAACAAATCTCCAGATCCAAGTTATTTTATATCTTTCTGATCTGAATGCTTTATAAAGAAACAATGAATAGGTGTCAGGATGACATAAAAACTCCCCTGGAAATCATGGTTTCTTTCAATATTTGGGGCAATAACTGGGGGAAGGGGGTGGGGCGGTGCACTAAAACCAGAAGAAAAATCTCCCAAGAACGAAAAATAATATTTTAGGGAATTTAATGTTACACAGATTGGGGTGGAATAAGCACTAGTTTTAGGGTCTGTGTCCATGTAGTCAACTATCACGATCAATACATGACACCTAGAAAAGCAACAATGCAATGGTTTTCCTTGACATGTACCAAGAAACAGGGCAACTCTAACAAATAACACAAAACACATCACAAATCAATTTTATTGAAAATATATTAGGTTTCTGTAAAAACTATAAAATATCAGAAAAGGAAGCAGCACAAGCAGGAAGAGAGACAGCACACAAAGATTTACTTCTGAGTGCTACAAAATATTGAGCTAAAAATAACATTAAAGATGAAATTTGCAATGAATCTCAAGCTGTTAAATTCCCAAAGGCTGGGTCTGCCAAAGGCTCTGTTGGTTTCTTCTGTTCTTTTCTATCTTTATTTAAATATTTTATACAGTTGTCTATGTTCATGTGTAGGGCGAACTGTCATTTATATTTCAGTCCACTCTAAAATGGAGCTTAGATGATATCAAGCTGTGCACTGCAGTGAGTACTCCTGAACTGAGAGGTAAGTTGAAGTGGTAAGGACAAATGAAGACTGATATTTAATGTAGTTTTTGTGTACTTATATTTTGCTGTCATGTATTTTGTCTTTAAACTGATTTTGTAATTTTATGGTTTTGTGACATTATGATAAGATGTGATGCGAATAAGGTTTCCATTTAGCAAATACATTGATGTGTTTTTTGAGTCAGAGTGGTTGACTGTGGGAATTCTAGATTCTGACCTTAAGGTTTTATATTTAGCAATAACAACATGCAAGCTTTGATCTACTGTATTCCATGCACCTCTCCATGCATTAGACTTACCAAGGTAAGCTTTTTCGAAGAAGCCAGCATTAAGCTGATTTCACATACAATTCTGTGAGAGGCCTTCAAGACACTGACCATCCTCAAGTCCCACTGTCTTAGGTTTGAATTTAAAGATCGTTACCCAATGTGGAACTTAACTTTGTACGTCAATTAGGGTTAGATTCTGCCTAGCCTGTATAGAGGTCTGCGGTGCTTGGGGGAGGAAGGGGGAGGAGAAAGGACAGACAGAATTCCAGTCCTTGCACTCTGTGGAGCACAGATATTGCTTCCTAATTGCTCCCCAGAGGAACATAACATCCCAATTGGGGTGAGAAGGGACAGAGTAAACAGAGCTATGGCTCTGCTCTCACTGTGCCAGCCAGGCATGTAGAATAGGGTTGCCAACCCTCCAGGATTGTCCTGGAATCTCTAGGAATTAAAGATTAATCTTCATTTAAAGATTGTCATGGGATGAAACCACCAGGAATATGTCCAACCAAAACTGGCAACCCTAAAGCTTGTGCACTTCTGTTCTCCCCTGGAGGTGGTGTAGCTCCACAACACCCTCCAGTCAGGCCTGTCTAGCCCTGATGATTTGTACAAATGGAGAGAGATATTACAGCCAAATTCTGCTCTCGCTGATACCAGAGTAAAGAAAAGCAAAGTTTGCCCCACTCATACAAGAGAAAATAGTCAAGAAATGCTGCAATTTCCTGAGTTCAAAACAACAAGTCAGACAAAGTAAAAATTAAAGTAATAGCAATTGGAGTGGCTAATCTAAGAACCATTCTTGTTATTTTGGAGCTGGACTGTTAAAGAATTGCCAGATTGCCATTGGGATACAAGCTACCTTGCAATATGTTAGATCAAAGTTCATTTCTTTCCTGCCAAGGTTAGGATGAGTAAGCTTACTTTGGCTCCTTTTCTTTTGCAAATCAAAAACATTCCTTTCATTTGATTTGAGTGATTAATTTACTAGAAGAGCCACAATGAATATAGTGGGCACTGCATTAAAATTCTTATCCACCAGCCTTTAAAGGGTCATACAAAATGCTAACATTATGCAGACCTTTATGCATCTCAAAACTGCTGTCTAAAGTGTATGTTATGTCTCTTCCACATAACACAGCTGCAAAGGTAAAAGATTATGTTTCACAAAGTGCTATTTCTTTTACATTTTGACTACAGTCTAAAAACACAAAATCTTTTAAAGAGTGTTTTCCTTACCAAATTAAGCATTAAGACTCCAGCACCTCAAATTTTAGTGGTCTGTATTCTGCGTTAGCTAATCAACAAGTTGAGGGATAAATTATGGAAGGAGCCCTAAACTAAAGGTTTTTAAAAACAATTATTTGCATGTTAAGATAAGTATGCACTTTGCAATTTTTTCCTAGGCTTTCTATGTATTAATATCTGTTCTTATTTTATAAGCATGTCTAAATCTATTGTACAATAATCGTATCTTCTAAAACCCCTTTAGGTTAAATAATAATAAAATACATAGCACACAGAATTAAGCATTTTTAAGGGCAGGGTAGATTAATATCATACCCTTAAGCGAAGGTTTCTATAACGTGTGGTTTTAAACTTGTTAATTTGCTAACTGGAAAAAACAGACACATAACCCCTTCCCCTCCCTGACCAACAACTTGTGTGAAGGCTGTAGCTTGTAACAAGTCCTTGTACATCTGGATCACTGCATAAACACAGTCTGCCACTATAGCTGAAGGAGCAATAGATATTTCCACTTTTAAGACCTGTTTCATACAGAAAATCATTATGTGGGTGTACACAATTTTGCTACACATCTTAAGTCAGACACAGTGTATATATTGTGTTAGAGGACCCCTCTGTCAAACACAAAAATAATTACACATGCAGCCCAATAGAGGGTTCGATCCTGCAAGGTGCTGTGTATCTGACCCGATCGAGCAAAACACTTCAGTTGGATTTTTTCATGTACTTAAAATTACACCAGTGCTTTGTTGCATCAGGCCAAAGTGCTCTGCACTTTATGGGACTGACTACCCGGGTAGCTGATGGGGGTGTATTATAAGTGAAAATAAAATTCTACAGTAAAGTAACAAAAAGCAAACCTTCAGTCTCAGTTATAAAATGAATGTTCACATTTAAATAACTGTCTTGCAAATTACTCCTCCCTCAGTAGGCTTTCATATTTGGTATTTATGTAGTACCTTTCATCATAGATTCAAGATTATTATAATCTCTGGGTCTGCTCTAGCTCATGTTGAAATCAATTGTTAAAAAAGTTCCATTGCTTTCAAAGGGAGCAGTAATGGGTCCATGAATATTCAATAAAATTCAGTGACATTGGTATTACTCCATTACAGATCGGTAAAGTGAGGCATAGAAGTGACTTTAGAAAATATAGCCCAGTAGGGCAGTGGCAGAGTCAGGAACAGACACTAGGCATCCTGACTCCCAGTCCCTTCTTCTGCCTGGGATTTAATGATATTGTGCAAAAAGAACAGGAGTACTTGTGGTACCTTAGAGACTAACAAATTTATTTCAGCATGAGCTTTCATGATATTGTGATAATTGTACAATATGTTTTCCATGAAAAGTGCACACGCAAAAAACTCCCTAAATACCCATATATGTTCAATGTATATATTGCACATATATAGTTACATGAATATGCTTTATGCTATATAGATATATGCATAATACATTGGAAATGGCTGAAAGGGAATTTTCTTACTACTGGGATTTTTTATTCTGCTTTTTCTATTAGCGAGAGTGATAAATATGTAGCAGGTGTAGAGAACAGCCCTAAAACTGGGAAAGACAGCAGAAGCTTGCTAAAGACCCTTCAGTTGTCTGGAGTGCTGTCGTTTTGGCTCTGCTGAACTGCCCAACAATATAAGTCAACAAGTTGCTGCCTGCGTTCTTCTGTCATTTCCTTATGAAATGGAATAGGACAACTTTTCTTAGACAAACTCTAATTAGTGACAAGTATCAGAGGGGTAGCCATGTTAGTCTGGATCTGTAAAAAGCAACAAAAAGTCCTGTGGCACCTTATAGACTAACATGTATTGGAGCATAAGTTTTCGTGGGTGAATACCCACTTGTCAGACGCATGTAATGGAAATTTTCAGAGGCAGG
>NC_133787.1:21614679-21685185 GCF_003597395.2 Chelonoidis abingdonii | reverse complement strand
TGAACTGAAGCTCAGCAGTTTCTCTTTGAAGTCTGGTCCTGAAGTTTTTTTGCTGTAGGATGGCTACTTTAAAATCTGCTATTGTGTAGCCAGGAAGGTTGAAGTGTTCTCCTGCAGATTTTTGTATATTGCCATTCCTAATATCTGACTTGTGTCCATTTATCCTTTTCCGTAGGGACTGTCCAGTTTGGCCGATGTACATAGCAGAGGGACATTGCTGGCACATGATAGTGTATATAACATTGGTGGAGGTGCACGTGAATGAACTGGTGATGTTGTAGCTGATCTAGTTAGGTCCTGTGATGATGTTGCTGGTGTAGATATGTGGACAGAGTTGGCATCGAGGTTTGTTGCATGGATTGGTTCCTGAGTTAGAGTTGCTATGGTCCGGTGTGTGGTTGCTGGTGAGAATATGCTTAAGTTTGTCCGCCTTATCTCCAGACTGATTCTCTCCTGCATATTTATACCTGCCTCTGGAAATTTCCTTTACATGTGTCTAACGAAGTGGGTATTCATCCATGAAAGCTTATGCTCCAATACATCTGTTAGTCTATAAGGTGCCACAGGACTCTTTGTTGCTTTCTAATTAGTGACAGTATAATGCTATCATAAATTATTTGTTTTATTTATTCACTTATTTCAAGAGATAGGCCTGAACTAGTAGCCTGGATCTAAACACCTGAGAATTTTGGAGAGGTTCCGGTTCTGATCTGGGTCCAAACTTTGCATCCTCGGTCCAGCTCTGCTGTAGCCTGTAATGCAGAAAAGGAATCCAAAATAAATAGTGTTATAGAGATTTTTTTTTTAAATGAACTAGGATATCTGCATTTTGTGGACATTATGTGAAATCAATTTCTTACAATCTAGATCTTTAGGCATGTCAGCCGATTTTTATTTTGCAAGCCCCTGTGTAAAGCTATATGTAAAGAATTCATTAAAAGACAGCATTTTGGAGATGGGGTACTATCTAACTGAAATCAGCAGGATATAGGAACTAGGTCCCATATGAAGAATAACAAAAGAAAGGGTCGTTTACATTCTTTGATACATTTCTGCTAGATTAACCCCCAGTGGGATTTTACCCCTTCAGTCGCATTCCTTTGTTCCTCTAATCTTCTTTTGTATTTGTTCACTGACCCCAAGCATGTATTTGACTTGTGACCCTATTTCTGTTAATAAAATACAGGCCATCTGACCAGCATTCACACCAATGAACTACAAGGTGATGATTATCTCATTGTAAATGCTAGGAGTTAGTAACATGCAGCAGTTTAAGTAAGGTGGTTGGGTGGGCTAAGGATAACCACTTCTTACCAGTGTCTGTCTGTACAATTCTGAAGTATTATTTTACAAGCAAAATTACAGACAATAGACCTTTTTATAATCTGTAATAATATAGATACCTTAGTTGCATATCTCCAATGTGCAGCAATTGAATAATCAATAGAGGTTTAAGAATGCTGGGTGATAAATAACTGTCATAGATATGCACCAGAGATTTTCAGTAAGGATATAGGGGATATCATGTAAAATCAAAATTACCCTATTTCCAATCAGATTATCAATTATAATTATCAATCTAGGAAAAAAACCACATCAGCCTTTATTGGTACTAGTCTTTATATGGCATGTTGAAGGTAAAGCTAAGAAAGATCATTGTAACCAAAATAGTAGTATTTGTTCCTGATGCACCAACAGTTGATTTTTAAACTGGAACCATACGGTGATAAGCCTGCATCTATTAATGTTTTAATCAAGTCTTATGAATTCATATAAAGAACCACTATTAATTGTTGTGTTACAGGAGAAAATAACACCACAGCCATTTATCAGACATGTAATCTGTGGCTCTGTTTTGTGATAGGAAGCCATTATTTCCACTGAAAAAACAAATCTGTGCAACTTGAACTATTAGATTACACCAGGATTAAAGCTGCTTCTGTGCTGTCGTGTCATATCAGGGTCATAGTCCAGTCCAAGAGCTGTACTCCAGGAGCTTCATATTGCACTAAGGATCAAAACTGATCAAAATGTAAAGCAGAATAACAATATGGAATTATCTGAGGCAGTTTTTTGGCGGAGGGGGGGAAAGAGTTGAATATCAGTCAGTGTGTTATTTGCATATGTTTGTTCTTCCCAGTGAAATCAATCTCTTTGAAGGAAGCACGAGAACTTCAGAAAAAGAAAATATTAATGCTGTAAGAGAACACAGAAGGAAATATTTAGGAAGCATTTTCCTCAGTGTTGATCATCCCTTCTGACAAATGTTTAGTTTCATTATTTCCTTGGATTTAAATAAACAATAATTATAATAGTAGTAAAGTAACAAAAAGTTAACTCAGCTTCTCTAAACCACCAAAAAAGTTTCTGTTCAGTACAAGTTTTGAACAAAATGTTCAGTGTTTTCTCATTTTATCCCAGACAGTTAATACATTCAAAGGGCATATATATGTTCTACACATGCAAACACATCACACTGGCACTGTTTGTGCCACTATAGTTAAAGAGTAACATATCCATTCTATCCCCCTTATCTCCTTTGCATACCCTGGCTGTAAGTACTGGGCCAGACCCTCAGCTGCACTTGAAGGAAGTGCAGTGGTCCCCATTGGGCCTCCCTGTTTCAGAGGCCATCCAGCTGCTGACCTAACCCCTCCAAAAGCTGCAGAACCTACACAAGTTGTTTTTGGCATCAATGGGTTGTTCTGGCAGTTGGATATCACCAGGGGATAGGTACAGTTGGCTGCACTCTCATCCCTCAGCCACATACCACTGTCCATGTAGCTAGGTGGAGAGGGAATGTCTACAGCTACGGTAGCTCTGTGCTACTCAAGGATTTGCATAGAGGAGGAATCCTCCAGTGACTGACTAAACTGGGTTTAGGACTACTTTGTGTTTCTGGAGTAGCACACAGCCACCAGAGTGCAGTTTAGATCTAGTCAGTTTACTCTGGGGTGAAATTTGGCAAACAAAATAGGTATTATTTACATTTATTACATTCCCTAATGTAAGTAAAAAATTATACATTTTTGTAAAACTTGTGCTATAGATTTTCCAGAAAATCGGGAATAGGCCTAAATGGCTGGAGAAGTTTTAGTCTGCTGAGTACACAATGTATGTTTAAAAATCTTGCCAAATTGCATAGCTATGCATCACACCAGAACAGCTGTGAATGAGCCACTAGGGCATCTCAGGTAAATAGTATTGACTGCATCTTAGAAAACTGCCTTCTTATGAGCCTAGAAGCACCTGTTCGGATCACAATGAAGAGCGAGTCTCAATAAACATTAAGCCAACATGCAATTCAGACACACATACACATAGCCCAGTCCTGCAGCCCTCCAATATGCAAAACTCCCACTGAAGTCAATGGAATAAATAAATATCTATAGCATCAGGCCTTAACTAATAGGAGCTACTAACGTATATCAATATTCAGAACAATCTCACAGCTTCTTCATCTCATTCTGAAAGTGATCTAAAAATTTGAGAGGGATCTTTGGGTTCTCCCAAGACTTAGTATTCTTTTCTCTTCCCTTTATGGTCCCATGTTTGTCCCATTGCCCAGTCTAGCTCAATGAGTGCATCCACGTTAGCTGTAGCTCCAAAGTTCCATTCTTTAATCAGCCAACTTGGGTTGATGACAGGGACAGAGCCAACCCTATTCACCCAAGAAGCTAATCACCTTGCCCTATATTATGTACATTGGGACAAATCTCAGTCCTTGGTCAAGGACAGAGCTGCCAGTGACTTCAGTGGGACCAGGATTTGACCAGTTGCTTCCAAAGTAAAATGATCTGTTGTATGGGTTATATTTATTTAGAATATGTCGAACAACCTTGAGTGGATGAGGGTGGTGAAAATGTAAACATAGACAAGGAAAATAGCTAAAGAGAACAGTAAGGGCTGGTCTCCACTACTGGGGAAATCGACAGCGGTGTTGATTTAGCGGGCCTAGTGAAGACCTGCTAAATTGATGGCAGAGCACTCTTCGGTTGACCCCGGTACTCCAGCTCTCTGAGAAGAGTAAAGGAAGTTGACCGGAGAACATCTCCCATCAACTCAGAGCCGTCAAGACAATGGGATAAGTCAACCTAAGGTATGTCGACTCCAGCTACATTAGTCACGTAGCTGGAGTAGCGTTACTTAGGCTGACTTACCCCATAGTGAAGATAAGCCCTAGATAATGTAAATGACCACATTCAAGGCTAGTCCTGTTGACTGTGTTCAAACTTGTGTCAATAAGTACCATTGAATGTGAGTAAGGATTACAAAACTGGTGCCTGAATTAGTAAGGTAAGCAAGATTTGGCCCTGTAGGTGAAATCCAACCCCCATTGAGGTTTATAGGAGTCTTTCCTTTAACTTGAATGGGCACTGGACTGAGATACAGATCATCAATGCAGAAGAATTAAAAAGACTCCTAAACAGGGACATCTGAAATGAAATGCTCCGTACTCAGCAGTTCACTTTTTATTTAAACGTACGTTGTTGTTGGAGATGGTTGAGTTAAAGATCCTTGAAAAGTTCTGAGCTTTAAATTACTTTGTAACCAATACTAACAAAGTCTACAAGTTTCCTGAAAAGTTACACCCTGGCTTGAAAAGGGGCGGGTGGGTGGAAGCATTTGTTTTTACAAAGCAAATGGCTGTGACAGCAAGAGGAAAATATTAATTTAGCAAGCTATTATTGTGAGGTTTGGAATACAATTTTAGAAAAGCAAAACAAAACATACAGCTCAGTGTTCCCTTTGCCAGTTTTCTTCCTACTGCAAACATTTTTGATTCTGGCAGGTGTAGCCAGGGCCCTGAATGTTCCCTCATCCTGTAATTGCATAACTTCCAGCTGAATGCACCCTATCTGCGGAATTATGCTCCAGAAACTTGGCATTCATTTTTTTAAAAAAGTGTTACTAGCCCTCATGGTTACAAAGATAAGGTGAACCAGTCGTAAACAGATACAGTGATGTTTGCCTGAGTCTGTAGGACCCTGAAATAATCTCTCTGAGAGGTGTGAACTCTGAAAATGAAAGATGACAGTCGGTGGCATATTGAGAATTCACAATGTATTATAGCACAAAGTAAACAGGGTTGTTTATAAAACTAACATGGACTACTGTATAGATTTGAAAAAATGATTTGAAACTGCCACAAAATTTAGAGAATTTCCACCAGGTTGGTGCAGAATCCAGTGGGGAGGTCCTCAGATGCTGTGAGTTGTCCTAGATCTGCAATAGAGCTATGACAGTTTACTCGAGTTGAGGGTCTGCCCCTTCATTCCTTGTTGCAGAGTACATAGGGCCTTGAATAGCCTTTTATTGTATTATGGTGGCACCCAATTAGGATGAGGGCCACATTGTGCTATACACAATAGGTACAGAGAATAAGAGATGGTCCATGCCCTAGAAATCTTACAGTCTAGTTAAACAGAAATTCTCCTTTCTTTACACTGGGTATTTTTCTTAATCTTCTGCTTCTTCTTACTTGGGGTATGGTTGTTCTTTTGTTTTTTGTTCTCTTCATTAATTTTCTTTTATATAATATATACTAAATCTACATATCTATTAGTGTGCTATTTATTTAATATGAAAATAGTTTTCTAGCAAATTACATCCACTTTCATTTTTGCATAGGAATAAAATGTTTGACGAAAACAGTTCTCCCTGATTGTGCCACAAGGAAATGACCAACCACATAGAGCAAAACTATTTGGAACTCATGAGCACAAACAAACAGTTTGCTAAAGAAACTTTATTCAATGCCCAGAGCTTGGACACTTCTGCAAAGGAAATGTTACAGCTTCTTGCTCCTCTCTCAGCTTCTCGGATTAACAAAAATGATGTGTCTGTACACTGCAAGCCAGCTTTCTTGTCAGTCAGCACTGATATTCTAACCAGCAGACAGAAAAGGGAGACCAGTAACTCCTCCTGTAAAGAAATGAAAGTCAAAAGCAAATCTTTATAAATAGAATAGAGGGTGGGGTTACAGCTGCATGGTTTCAGTAATGACTTTGAAAACATTTAGTCAGAGAGAACCTAGAAATTTGCTTCCACTTTATTTAATATTCTAATAGGGACCATTCACCTGCTGTTAAGCACAACATCTCCAGTCATTCTTACAATACTGATAATTATATGAAACAGACTCCCCTAGAGGTTGCTAGTCTAGTATGGATTCACCTGGAATACGAAGATTAATAATATTGCATATTACATGCATGCAAGTAGTTGCAATTTATAGATTCCCATTTATGCTTCTGAAAGTATATCTATATTTCCCTGGGGGAGAGGTATAAGGTGATCTAAACCTATGTGTGGTATTGTTTGCACTGTATCTCCTAGTGAGCCCTTGCTGATTAATTCATAAATAAATAAATAAAGTTATACTTAGCCAGATGAGTAGCTCTCCTTGTAACATTATTAAAGAGAAAATGTTAACAAAGGGCTGTGTGTAGCCCACCGTGGTGAAGGGTACTCATCATAGACACAGGAAGTGAGTATTGTAAGTAGCATTTGAATAGCTTGGAGAGGATATTTTTAAAAGATTAGTAACATTATTACAAATGTTCTCTTTCTATCTCCCCTCTCTCCCCACCCCTGATGCCTTGTCCTTGTTCTCCCCTCTCATTTGCTGATGGTTGATGATAACACCTTACTTCCACCAGGGAAGTAACTGGGAAGTTTGCTCCTTCTTCACAAGACTGAGGGTATAATTAGAACAATGCACCTGCTCAGTCCTCCAGTGACTCAGTTAGTCTACATCCATGTCAAAATCCATGCTGTGAGGGTAATTTGATCATCTCACTTACTTTTTTTTACAGACTTTGTATGAATAAACTACAAGAATGAGCCTCAGTTGAGCTGGTTTAATTCAGTCGCACAAAATTTGCATCAACTGTTTGTTGCTAAAAGAATCTTATGAACTGAATCCAGCATTCCTCAGACATCCTATAGATAGACTTCAGTGTCTATTCCTCTTCATTCCTCCAAATATAAAATTCTATTTTGTGCCTTAAAACATTATCTGCTTATATTTCAGTAGTATCTACAGGCTCCAACTAAGCTCAGGGTCCTGTTGTGCTGGGTACTATACAGACACATAGTAAAAGACGGCCACAGCCTAAGAGAGCTTACAATGTAAAATACAAGACAGACAAAGGGTGGGAGAAAGGAAATATTAACTCTGCTTTACAGATGGGGAACTGAGACACTGAGGCATGAAGGGGGAGATTTTCAAATGGCATAAATGGCAGTTAGGAACCCAATTCCCATAAACTGTTAATAGAGGCTAGATGCATAACTGCCCTTTAAAAATCTGCTCCTCAGTGACTCAACCAAGGTCACAAGGGAAGTCTGTGGCAGAGCCAGAAAAGGGATCAAAATCTCCCAGCCCAGTGCCTTAACTACCAGACCACCCTTTCGCCCCTCAAAAACAGAATAAGAAAAAATGAATTGTTGCTGTGATCAGAATTGCATGTAGCGAATGCTGATTTTTAAGGATTAATGATAGATGGTTTTAATACAAAGATGATTAATTTAATCTGAAAACAAGAATCCGTCAAAGTTTACAACTGGGGTATTTTTCTGAAAATTAAAGAATTGCATTCCCTACTTTTCTCTCTTCTTATGGAAATATTTATGACATGTCTATTAAATAATAGATATGAAGACTAAATAATACATAGGAAGACTAGTGTGCTTATATATACATAAAATAACTAACAAGCAATATTTAAATGATGTAAGTATAAATAGAATTGAAAATTCTATGCTAAATTTGCAATTTCCATTTCTGAATTCAAGATATGTACATCTCATGAGGGAAATGGTGCCATATTTACTGTTGCCACAACAAAAAATGAATTATGACTAAATATGTTTTCATAAAGAAGAGTCCACTTCCCCATAATATTATTCTGGTAAATTTTTTTTCATTAAACCTTTAGATAAATTGACAAGTAGGTTTTTTCCTCTTGATGTCCTGCCTCCATGGGTTTGGTCAGATCCCAAAGTGGCAGAAGCCTGTTTTCCAGATAGCAGGAATCTCATGAAAATGTTTTAAATTGTGAGGTTTATACCATCTTTAGCCTGTAAGATTTCAGTGCCATCAAACCCAGACTCTGGACACATGACTCAAGCAAATCAAGATTTTGGATCAGAGCACTACTCATTTGGGCTCTATCTAATTCATTATTAGGGCTGTGCAAACAGTTTGCACAGTATCCTGAATCCCTCCTCCACCTAAATAGCATCCCCATAGCAGCTGTTCTTATGTTCTCCCTGTTTACCTTCTCCTTTTTGCTCCATCTGCCTTGGGGCATGTCATAAACAGATAGTTAAGGGTTAATGTCTCTTTTACCTGTAAAGAGTTAAGAAGTTCAGTAAACCTGGCTGACACCTGACCAGAGGACCAATGGGGGGACAAGATACTTTCAAATTTGGTGGAGGGAAGTCTTTGTTTGTGCTGTGTTTGTTGTTGGTTGTTTGCTCTTGGGGCAAGAGGGCCAGACGTTGCAACCAGGTCTTTCTCCAATCTTTCTGAAACTCTCTCACGTTCAAATAGTAAATACTAGCTAGAAAAGGTGGCTTAGTCTTATGTTTGTTTCTTAACTTGTGAATGTGTATTTTCTGGAAGGAGTTTTTCTTGTTGCTGTACTTTTAATCTCAGGCTAAGGGGGAGGAAGTCCTCTAGTTTATATTGAAAACCTGTAAACATTTTCATCCTGGTTTTACAGACAGAATTTTTACTTTTTCTTCTTTAATTAAAAGCTTTCTTTTTTAAGACCTGATCATTTTTTCCTTGTGTAAGACCAGGGGATGGGTCTAAACTTACCAGGGTATTGCCTCGGGGAAAGGGAGTGGGGGGGAAGGTTATTCCTCTCTGTTTTAAGAACCAAGGAGTTTGGATCAGTGTGGCCTCTCAGGGTAACCAGGGAGGGGAAGTTGGGAGGGGAAGGGGGGGATGGTTTTTCTCCTTGTTTTAGACCAAGGGGTTTGGGTCTTGGGTCCCCCAGGGAAGATTTGCGGAGACAGGGAGTATACTAGACACTGGAATTTCTGGTTGATGGCAGCGCTATCAGATCTAAGCTAGGAATTAAGTTTAGAAGGGTAATGCAGGTCCCCACTTTTGGACACGGAAGTTCAAAGTGGGAAAATACCTTGGGGGGAGATGCGTGTGATGCTACTCTCCATCAGGATCATCAGATGTTGCTTAATATAGATCACTGCCTCTTCCAGCCAACAGCCTTCTACCCTCACATGCAGCAGGAGCGGTAAACTCTCTGAATATAACAGCTTCCAGGCTCAGCTTTCATGTTCCCCGAGCACAGTAGCTGTGAGGTTCCTTAGCTCATGTAGTAGGGATTATGGAGTTTGTGTTCTGGAACTGAGCCTAGAAAGCGTGCATTATGAATGACCTTTCCTCCAATAGTCTTGCAGAAAACTTTGTAAGATTTTGGGGAGGCAATAGCCCTCACAGTCATCCTCAAAGACGCAGGTCATCCTGCTAAAGTACCCTGATGCTCCGGAAGACCCAGCCAAGGTCCCAAGAATCCCAATGGAAAAGAAGGGGATCACTTCACCTGCTCAAAGATGATAAAAAGATGTGGAGGGATAATTCCAGGGACCAGGAAGAGGGACAGTAGTGTGTGAATGGATTTTTAGAACATAAGAACGTCCATACGGGTCAGACCAAAGGTCCATCTAGCCAGTTGCTCTCGCACAGTGGCCAACGCCAGGTGCCCCACAGGGAGTGAACCTACAGGTAATGATCAAGTGATTCTCTCCTGCCATCCATCTCCACTCTTGACAACAGAGGCTAGGGACACCATTCTTACCATCCTGGCTAATAAGCATTAATGACTTAACCTCCATGAATTTATCCAGTTCTCTTTTAAATACTTTATATCTAGCTTCACAACCTCTCAGGCAAGGAGTTCCACAAGTTGACTGTGCGCTTGTGAAGAAGACTTCCTTTTTGTGTTTTAAACCTGCTGCCCATTAATTTCATTTGGTGACCCCCTAGTTCTTGTATTATGGGAATAAGTAAATAACTTTTCTTTATCTACTTTCTCCACATCACTCATGATTTTATATACTTCTATCATATCCCCCCTTAGTCTCCTCTTTTCCAAGCTGAAGAGTCCTAACCTCTTTAATCTCTCCTCATAGCCTTTTGGAGGCTACGGTCTAGTCTGAAACCCAAGAAAACCTGCAGGTCCACTGCCATTCCCTGGGAACCAGTGTTCAGGCTGCCATTTGCAAACCCATGTGAAATCAACCCTTCAGTCTTCTAACTGGTCTAGTCATAACATTGCCTGTTGCCACACACACAAAGCTTAGCAATTAACATCATATGACTAGTTCAGACTAATTGTCAAGGATCAGATCACAGGAAAATATTTCCATTTGACAGTCCACTATTTTTCAATTGTTTTTCTGTTACATATCTAAGTAAACATTTGTTCCACTTATCATTTCTGTTCAAAAGACGTGAATCACTTGACTAGTAAAACCACAATGACAGCTGTTGCTCATTAGAAACAGTCATCTCATTCAAGGGCTTGCTATGGAAGGATTCTTCATGAAGCTGCTTTTGCTTTGAATGCATTACAATGCAATGAAATGAAAGTTGTAGAAATTAGGACATTCTTATTTAACCCACATTATTTGTGAAACACACAAAAGGTCAAAGTTATTGAGGTTGAGCAAGAAGTCTCCAAATAACAAGGAAATTCTTAGTTAAGAACAGCACAAAACCTTTAACTTGGCTCCATTTGACTTTGTGCCGCTTATATGGTTCTTATAACATGGGATCACACAAAACTGAGCCTAGGGAGTTCTTCGTAAATAGACTATGGTATTTCAGATTTAGTATTTTAGTGGTGGATACAATATTTATCTCCATCACCATGCATAATCCATAAATATTTTTCCCAGTCATAACTCCTCCATACCTCAGGAATAGATTCATTCTGGATTCATAAAGTTTCTGGAAAGTGATCACTAGTCGTTACTGCATTATCTCAGGTAAAGTTTCCCCAGCTGGCACTAAAAGTAAAACACATCTGTATAAAAATAATTCCTGGTGCAGAAAGGCTGGGGATGGTGATTGTGACTGCTCTATGAGGACTTTAAAAAATAGCAGAGAGAAAACAGGGAAAGAAAAGTGGGTAAAGGAGAGACTAGAAGGACCGATAAGTCTGACAGGCGGTCTGAACAGCTCACAGATTTGTTAATGGGACTTGAAGTTTTTCCCTTCTAGGGCAGTGGTTCAGATCCAAAGTGGCCACAATCTAATGCCTCTTCTGTGGCCTGTGTGAAATGAATTAGTTCTATATAGACAAAAACCACCATTAAAATGTACTTTTCTTGTCAGTCTGGAGCAGAGAAGCCAAAGACTAAATGAGCACAGAGACTGAACTGGAGCAGAGGTGAGGCACGTTGGCAGGGCAGCATGGAGGTGCTGACCACGCTGTACCTGTTCCACGGTTAAATAGAGGATTTTGCTTGGCATTGTTGTCATCTGAGTACCTTTCCTCAGCTGAGTATTTTAAAGAAGAAAGAACATAGAGAGACAGAGAGAAAGCCATCAATTTCAGAGCGAGGGCAAGGGAAGAGGAGAGCAGAAAAAGAGAGAGAGGACGTGCACAATGGAAGGGGCAAAGTTAATTAGCTGGAAATCTATAAAACTACCAGCTGTTCAATAATAGTATTAAACTATAAGTCACTAATGGCCATACACTGCCCTTTATTCACCTTCATAGTAGCCACTGGTGAGGATCAGCTCCTTGCTGCAGATGATGTATGTTTGTAAGTTGTTTGTGTCACTTAATGTGCCTGATCCTACCTTCTTAGGGAAAAGTAGTCTCAACTCACGTGTTGTCCCATGGTCTTAAATGGTACATAGGCTTTTGGCTGGACCTTTTCACAGGGTGAAGTTCGTTCACAGGGAATATGAATTACTTAGAGGACTTTATTAGATTGTAGACCCAACTGTGTCCTGTTGCATGGAGTGGGATCTGACTGCTATGCTGTGATTCAGCTAAACAAGGATAGAATAAGTCATAGTACATTCAGCAGCATATTTTTGGCAATGCTGTGCAAATTGGTGAAAAAGGGGTTGGAAGCTTAATTAGTGCATAAGCTGTGTGCTGACAATCTACAATATATGGGAGTGAAATGAACTGAGAAACTCGGAGATAACTGGATTGAAATTAAAACATCTTTCAGTTCGAGTCAGATGCACAGCAAGGGGTCTGATCCAAAGCCCATTGAAGCCAAGGGAAATTTTCCATCAATTTCAACAAGCTGTGACTCAGGCCCCTGGTGAATAGGCATGTTTAAACACCACTGACAGATCCTAGTTTAGGGTGATGGTATACAGTATCACACACGGTACAGAATCTGTAAAATATGTCAACTACTAGTAACCAAGTACTTGGTGAAAGAAAGAATGAATTTGTCCATTTTCTGTTCCAGGCACCTCTCCCTCAGAAGAACTCCTAGATGCTATCTGGGTAAGTCAACAAACAGATGTCCCTCTGGTTAAGCACATTTCTTCCATAGTCTCCGCAACCAAATGTATATAAAATGCACACTATCAGATAGGCTGCACATCTCAAAACCTGAATACGGGATTTCAATCCTGAAGCAAAATGGGAACCTGATTAAAGTGGATAATTCACTCCTTAACAGGTCAGCCTTCAAACAAAATCAGGCCCTTTCTCTGTTTAGCATAATTAATGGGGGAACAGTTTTAACTGGTAAATTGTAATTTTGATCATCCTGGTTAATTTTCTGCCCCTTGTTTTTCATTTTCTTGTTTCCTCTTCACCTGCTATCTGTGAAGTCACTGGTCTCCTGCTGGCTCTTGCACTCAGGGCATATGTTCTAAAATTCTGCAAACTGTCATATGGCATACACCTTTGCTGAATGCCCTGAGCACATTCTTAGCTGCTGTTGTTGCCTCTTTCATTCAGAAATTGTCCTGTTTCCACTCTGTGTTGTCTGGAGTGAAAAGTGTGATATCAAAAGGTCTTTTCTAGCCATAATATTCTAACCACTTAGTCCCTAACTCTGCTTCAAATAATTATGGTCAGTTATACTTTTGGAAGCCAGGAACAGTCCTCTATTTGACCCAGGAAGGCCTAAAGGAAATCCGTGTTTTTCAAGTCTGATTTGGTAGCACAGAAAATGTTGCAATACTGTTACATCCAGATGGTCTGACATACTAAAACACAAGTTATGGACTCATTACAACATCTGATCCTTATCTTGCTCACAATACTTATTAAAACACTTTGCTATTCATATATCTATTTCATTTCCATCCTTTGTGATCACCAAACATCATGTGTCTGTGGTAATTGAATTTATTAATTTTTTATCACATAGTCTTCCTTGCCAAAACATATCTGGTGTGTATGTGGCTCAATCCTATAAAGTCCCATGTATAAGGAATATTCTGCTTGGGCATAGTTTAGGCTTTCAATACAAAAACAGACTGAACAAATAAGCAATGCATATTAATTGGCAAATAGGCCACAGCTGACTTAACATGGAATCATCATTATCTTTAATATTACTATGTTAAGGAAATTGGGCTTTAAAAATAAAAATCTGTATCCTCAGATGTCTACTATAGTTTTTCTGTTAGATTTTAAATGTATCTATCTTAAGTATTTCTAAGATCCTGATCACCCTGGTATCTAAGTTCTCAGTTCATCAAGGTACTTGGGAACATACCTAATTTTAGGCTGTTAGTACTCCCACTTAAATCAGTGGGACTGCTCACATGCTTAAAATTAGGCACCTGCCTAAGTACCTTGTATATCTGGCAGATAGCTCTGTTTTAAAATGATACCAAAACCGGAGAAATGCAATGACTATGTTGAAAACAAACATTATACACAGGTATTTCACATTGTGTACTAGCCTTTCTAAGACTTGATTCTCTGCATTCTCTTATTAGTGTGTAAATTGGTCAGTAGAACTCTTTTTTTTAAATTCCCGATTGGATTGGTAAAGAAATATTTTATTTGATTTCTGTTGGTTTGTAGTTGATTTCATTGTTATATTATTGAGAAGAATTATTACAATCTCAAAAGATTTTGCTTGCTGTCTGCATACTAGCCATGTGAATCTGTCAAGGTGTAGAGGCCAGGACCAGCCTCAAAGAATCATCATATCCTGCAAGGGCTTTCTTGAATCAGTTCAGGGGAACACCACATTTGATTGCCTTTTATTTATTGCTGTTTTAGTGGGAAATTACACAATGGGTAATAAGCGTACTAGGTAAAAGGAAACATGCACTGGACACTCTTCATTCTGTGCAGTATGGTTGTGGTACATGGCTATGGTATATGGTAACATTATTTTTGTTTAAAAGGAGTAACACAAAAGCACAATTCTACACAAATTCATATATCAATTATAAGCTAACCACTAATATGAAGAAAAACACCATTATTTTCCATTGTTGCTTATATTACAAAAAATGTATTTTAAAAAATAATTTAAATTTTCTGTCCACAACTGAAGAGGTTTTCCAAAAAAAATTAATTTCTGTATCTATCAGATCAAAAGCATGGTAGTCTATAGAAAAGTAATTAAGAGTGTGCTATTCTCACTTGAAAAAAAGTCTGTGAGAGTTATAATTTTATTTTTTTAGAGTACAGAATAACATAAATCAAAAAAAGCAATAGTCTACCTTGTGTTTTGACTACTTTGACCCTCTTCAACCCCTGCCAATTTTTATCTCATTTTTGTTTAACTTTGTACATCAGAGTTTAATTTTAAAGCTGGTCCAGAAGACAGTGATGTATAGGTTACATCAAGTATAGCTTAAATTACCCTCTCCCCAGTGATTTGAAGTTGAGGGGAGGGTCTTACTCTAGCAGCAGGTTGGGAAGGAGAAATGGTCAGAACTTGCCCTTTGAACCTGACCACCCTCAGCAACAGAAACATTTCTGCCAGAACATCATTATTGATTTTATTATATTTTAAGATCTCCTAAAACTGTTGGTGAAGTTTTCCATATATTAATTTTTGACACATGCATATAAAAACAGAAATATGGGTTAAACACAAACTATAAATTAAGACAATAGTCTCCAATAAACTTACACCCCTGCACCTATAGGTTTCCATTTCAGCTGACCATTCCTAGCAGCTTGTCAATGAAAATAAATTTTACCTTTTTGACAAACCTAACCATGAAGATTAGTCCTCAAATGCAACTTTGCAGTTTTGCTTATTTGATTTTTTTTTCTCCTGCAGCAAAAGGAGATAAATATATATTAGTAAAATATGTAGGGTCTGATCCTGCCACTTTACTCTTGTGAACAGATCCATTGAAACAAGTGGCAAACTCTAAATAACTCTCACAAGATCTGGCCCTTAATCTCAATGCCTATTGCTGTTTTTTCTCAATCCACTAAGAACAAGTCTCCGGTGAAATGTTACATGTACCCAGCAATCTTATGAACCACTGCTGCCACAGAAAACTAACACTGATGGGTAGCTCTGAAAACTCTTCAACCAATTATATACCACAGAGCTGTGCATGTGTTTTTATGTAGTAGAATAAAAACCACAAGAAGAGCTCTACAAGAGACCACAAAATGGGTTTGGCACCTGTGCCTCTTAGGAGTCTAAGTTTCAGAATTCTGTTATCACATGACCTGCTGACCCAGGGATAGCAAAACTGACCTTGTCTTACACACAGAAGTCTATTGCTATGACTCCCCTGAGAGCACAAACCAGCTGCAAACTGCTGCAATGATTAACCCTTATGTGTTGTAGATGTAACATCAAGTCATGGTAATAAAGCTTTCACTGCATAACATCTTCTGCTTTGTAAATTGTTGCTCTTATCAGCTGCACTCTAGGATGTTATCCCTTTTCTGTGAAGCATGACTGCTGTGTTGTTCACTGGAAAGGCTACTAGATCTATAAAGTCTGTGATATTTATTCAATTACTTGGGAGGGTAACATACAGACTATACTCTGTTTAAAATAAAACTGCAATGCATTTTCCATTGTCCTTTTCTGTATGTGTCAGAAAAACAAAATAACATGAAATAATTACATGTATGAAATGTACTGTACTAATTAAAATACAGAATTCCTACAGTATATTTGAATATAGGAATGCTACAGCAGATCATAGCATTGCTACATCAAGTCCAGTATCTTGCTTCTGGCATTAGTTTATACTTATAGCTTCATAAAAATGCAAACTCTTCAATCCTACACTGCACATGGACAATTATGGAATACAGTACGTGGAAGGAAACACAATTCCTTCCAGCCCCTGCAGTAATCAGTATAAATGTTGAAACTTACAGTTTGATTATCCCCTATCTTAAATTCAAATATTGGGCCTGATCCTGCATTCCTTATCCATTCAAATTTGCAGTGAAATCAGTGGGGATTTTGAATATGCAATGAATGCAAGATCAGGCTCAGTATTCCTTCCAGGGCAGAGTTAAGATATAGGCACTATGGATCTATGCCTAAGGCTCTTGCTCCTGGAGTCATGTGATGAGCTCAGAATCTTAGCTACTGTTGGGGAGCAGGGAGAATGAAAATCTCTAGCCATCATGGCTGTGAAAGAAAAGCTTGAGAAGTTGACCTGACAGTAACCAATGCCATGACATCTGCCTGAGTCCAAAAGAGCCAGAAGCAGTGTCTCTTAGAGATGTGAACTGCCCCATGCCTCACAGTGGATCAGATCCACTGCTCAGGAGGGCCTCTCTGACTGGACCACAGCAGAAGAGTCTGTGTATAGCACAATAAAAAGAGAGGGAGGTCTGTCTCACCCATCCATGGAGATGCACTCCACTGCTTGAGAAGGTACATGGGGAGGGTGACCTTGCTGTTACTCCTTCATCTCTGTGGGGAAAGGAGCCCCTGCTGCTGCTCCAAAACTGTGTATGGGTTGGGGTGCAAGGTCATGGCCTTTATAGGACAGATCCCCCAGCAACTACAAAGGTGGGGGTTAGGTTAAAGGGGAGGGCTGTGTCATGTGGAGTGGCTAGGCCCCCAAATAGCCTTAATCCAGCTCTGATCATAGTATTATCTGGACTCTCTTTTTAATTCAGTCACAGAAATGTTCTTCTGTTTATAACAAAACCATATGGCTGGGTATTTTTCTTCCGAATGAAATAATTTAAATTAAAACACTTATTGATTGTTGCAGCCAATCAGCTTCTCTTTCCAGCAATCATTATCTTGTGTTTCATTATCTCCAGTTAGAAATCAGTGGGCTGAATTTATCTAGGGTGTAACGCTATTAACTTCAGTTTCATCCTTGGTGTAAACAGGCACGGCTCTATTGAAGTCAATAAAATCAGAGTTCATTTTTGCCCCCAGGCTTCAAAGGAATATCGGGGGTTCACAATTGGCCCCACATATGTTTTATATATATAAAAATGATCCTCATGGTCTTATGTTTAAGCTTATATATAAGCTTCTGTAAAACATAAGACCATGAGGATCATTTTTAAACTCCTAGTTTACACAAGCTTTAAAAAAACAAAACAAACAAAAAAAACAAATCAGCATTCCCCTTCAGCATAAACAGTAGACAAGTAAATTAGATTATTACAGCAAAGATTTATTTTTTAATCTAAAGTATTATTAACAACATACAGAGAGGAATTCAGATTTTTTAAAATATGATCCTTTAAGGGTTTTTGCACAATTCACTTGTGTAACAGACTAAATCCACAGGGTGAATCTACGAGGGTGGAAAGACACCTGAGGGAACTTTGCACTTGAAAAATCATTTATTTGTTTACTTTATAAGTAAAAATTAGGACTGAAAAGCATGTGGATAAAAGAACATGGTAAAGGTCATTTCCCCCAGATCCGAACATGGCGTGTTCCCCCCAGGCTGGAACAGAAGAGGGAATCCATCACATCTAGGACCCCACAGCTGTGTATAGAAACATGCACACACGACCACTTGTTCGGATCTGGGGGAAATGACCTTTACCATGTTCTTTTATCCACATGCTTTTCAGTCCTAATTTTTACTTATAAAGTAAACAAATAAATGATTTTTCAAGTGCAAAGTTCCCTCAGGTGTGGAAATTCAGGCTGGAAATTAGAAGATGATTTCTAACCATCAGAGGGGTGAGGTTCTGGAGCAGTCTCCCAATAGGAGTTGTGGGGCCAAACAACTGTATTAGTTTTAAGAGAGAACTGGACAAATTGATGAGTGCAATTGTATGACAGGGTTCAACAACCCTGGAACTCACCTCTAGTTTACATCTTATGTTGCTAAAGCTCATGCTTCAGTTTCAGATGGTCATTGGCAAGTCACAGGAAGTAATTCCACCTCTTTTCAATGTATTTTGGGAAGTTTTGTTAATCTCTTTCTTCTGAAGCATCAGGATTCGTAACAGCTGAAGATGGGACATTTTGTGGGGGCAGGGGTCTGAGGTGGCACCAAGCATTCTCTCTTTCAGGTGCTTGGCTGGCTGGTTCTTGCTCCCATGCTCAGGGTCTAATTGGTTGCCACATGTAGGATCAGGAAGGAATTTCTCCCCAAGTCAGCTTGGCAGTGACCTTGCGGCGGGGGGAAGGGGGGAAGTTTCACCTTTCTCTACTGCGTATGCAAGGCTTATCTGGGTATATCTCACTTAAAAGTTTCTCTGCCATTGTGGGGGCCTCAGGCACTGGTGTTCCTCAGTCCCTCCTATTCTCAGCCTGTGGCACATACAGTTTAGTGGCCTCTGGGTCTAATTTACTTTGGTCTAATCTTGGTTTTTGGGTTTCATGTGCAGGTACTGGGTGATGTTGGTGGCCTGTGACATACAGGAGGTCAAACTAGACAATCTAGTATTCTCTTCTACCCTTAAACTCTATGATTGTAACTCTCTCCCACCTCCCCTGCAGGAACTGGATCGGTTCTTAAAGGAGGGGAGGAGGAAATGGAAAGAATTTGAAAGCTCAGGAGGGCTCCACTTTCCCTTTTCCTCCTCTGTGCAACAGGAACAGCTCAAATGCTCCTCCCCTCTCCCTCTCTGTAGCACCTGGGCTGGGAAGGGGGACAGGAGTCCCCCTGCAGTCCACCTCCCTTCAGGCCTGGAGAAGAGGATGAAGAACTCCAGGAGTTTCAGGAAGAGTGGAAGTGAGAACAGATGTGGAGGGAAAACTGATAGGAGGCTGGAGTGGGGCAGCATTGATGGGGGCAGGCAGATGTGATTCACTTTCATTTCTGTAGACCAGTGGTTTTCAGCCTGTGGTCCACAGCCCCCTGCTGGTCTGTGGACTATAGCTAAGATTTCCAAAGGGGCCTGCACCTCCACTTGAAATTTTTTACAGGCCTGCAAATGAAAAATGGTGAGCTGGTGTGGAGGGGGTGGGGCCATGGTGCATACTTTTCCCATCCCTCCACAACCCATTTGTGGTGGATTGCAGCTATGGGAGTGCAGAGCCAGAGTTGCCTCTGCCCCCCACCCAGCACAGTTGTGGTTGGTCTTTATCAATGGCTGTGCAAGGAGCTGCTTGCGCTCTCCCCACGCATACAGGCCAGCCACACTTGGGCTGAATGATGAATTATAGTTAGCAAATGCCTCGATTCTACCACCCTTCGTGTACTGACAAGCATTAATCCACATAAGTAGTCCCATCAATCACTATTACTGGGCTTGCAGAATCTGTCCCAAAATGTTCAAAATGCAGGGTGGCACCATTAGCAAAGACAACATTTTCCTACTGGAATTGCAGATTACAGTATTAATTTAATTATTCTCTACTCAAATATATACAACTCCCATTAAGATCAGTCCAGAAGCGCCCATTGCCTTGAGACACAGAAAGCAGCAAAAAGAGAGAACAAACGGGTGGAAAGACTAAAACCAGCAGAAGTCAATGCCGGTGCATGCTCCAAACCAGCTGTTCACAAAGGCCAGGCTCTCTGAACTCCATACAGCCAGGAAGCAAGAATAAGACACTCCATGCAGCATGTTCCCCTTCAAACCAGTTTGTGGAAATCTCAGTGAAATTTAAGGATGCTCCAAACAGCACAATTTTCCTCTCCATCCCTCAGAAGACATGAGGCACCTACTGTAGCACAGCTCCTGGGGAAGCCAGGAAGGAGGAGGTTCATGGAGCTGTGTGGAGAGACAGGCCCCCATTGGGATGCTTGATTTCCATGAAGATCCAGCCTTCCAAGCTCTGCAGATTTTGAAGAGTTTCCCCTGTCTCTTCTCTGGGACCCAACCTCCTCTCTATTATATCTGCAAGGCACTTATCACCTTTCTATTTAAGCGCCCAAGTGGAAGAATGCAGGAAAATTTTGGTGGAATAATCTTGGCCTAGGGTTTTTTCCCTTCTCCTGTGGGTTTTCTGTAGGAGGAGACCATTTAGTCCATTAACTTCCATTAATATCTCATCTCCACAATTAATGGGAGTGGCATATGAAAAGGAAGGGGACTGACCTTTAAATTCATTAAATAAAGCAAATTTTTAAAATCATTTGTTTATTTAAAAAAAGTTCTAGTGATGAAAATACAAGACTGTTATGCTTAGACATTAGCTGTAGTGATAAAAACCAACTTGCAAATTATTGCAGAGGAAGATCTGCATCCTTAGAACACATATTCCAGTCTCCATACTGATATATGTTATGCAGGGTTATCTTTGTAAGGCTTCTCTTCTAAAATATATTTTCTCCTCATAAGAGGCATTCCTTTCAACTCCCAGTGGGGACTTTCTTATAAATGAGGAACTGGGTCTCAAGGGACTGGACTGTTAGAAAAGTGTGTTATTAAAAAAAAAAAAATACATAGCAGAATACTAAGCAATATAATTAGCTCATTTCTTTAGTTTTTTATCTTTAAAAAATGTATAGCCAAATTTTAATTAAGCATATTCTCTGGATGTTTGAGTTGTATAAGAATAAGAAAATCTACTATTTGCTATATTTTAGAGGGATTAATTGTATCCATTAGGGTTCTTATTCTGATCTTAGATATGCAGGCAGGTATCAACACTTTTCTTGCAAAAGCAACTACTGTGTCTTGTACAAGATGCAAAGTGATATGCACCCACCTATCAGAGGTCAGAATCTGCACCTTAGGGGTGCCTTCTCATCTCCATGTGTAGGAATTTACACATATAGCTCCTGTTGATGCTAATCTTCTTGCGTGAGAATGAGCTTGTCCCCTATTTCAAAACTGGCTAAAGAGCCAGGTTCAAAATATTATTGACAGGTGTGTATGCTTGAAAGCATCTTGATCCCATCACAGAAGATAATTGAAAAATATAATTACATTTTTTAAAAGGCAGATATGGTGACAAGAAAGTCAGGACCTGATTCTTGAGAGGCAGCCTTATCTAGTGATTTCTAGTGGGTTCTCTTCTTGACTCACTGTGCAACCTTAGTAAAGTCATTTAATGCGTCTGTGCCTCAGTTTCCCCATCTGGGATAACACTTCCCTTTGTAAAATGCTTTGAGTTCTCAGATGTGAAATGCTCTAAGTACAAAGTATTATTAATTAGTATGTTTATATTCATAATACAAATTATTATTAATTAGTATGTTTATATTACGCTGTTATATACTGTTATATACTTATACACAAATTCAGCTATTTATATGCTCCTGTTTGGCCTTAGGCTCCTAAAAATTTGAAGGAAATGAAACTGTGTTTATTTTATTCTTCTCAAAGCTTGGCTAATGTCAACTGCTGGACACAGCCCTAAACATATGAAGCTAATGAATTTAAGTAACGTGTGAGCATACTTTGGTTTGTAGGTCTCTGCCTCTAAAATAATTCCTTCTGGTAACTTTAACAATAGTATATAAAAACATCTCTGTGAAAGAATCTAGAGTTGAACAATTATGGAGCAGATGCATCCACTCTGAACAAAATGACCTTTTCCTCAAGTTAAAAAACATTAAAAGTTAAAGACCATTTGAACAGAAGTTAATACTTTTAAAAATTAGAAAAATTGCCATTCTTTCAAAACCTGACCAAGAAGTGTGGGAAACTATAAGAGGACATTTAGGCACATACATTCATAATTTAAAATAACTTATTATTTATTATAAAACAACTATTATTAAGATGAAAGCATTTTGCATTTTCTGGCTTAATTCAAAACTAGGAATGAACTTTTCTTTAGAGATGAAATGAGATTTGAGGGGAATAAATACACAATGAAGGGAACCTGCTCTAAAGCTGGTTAACTGCAATTTTTAAGTCACATTTCTTTCTCTCTAGTGTGTACAGATGACAGGAGTATAAAGAGAGCAAATCAATGATAGTGTCAGATTTTCTTAGTTCCCACATTACATCTGACCTGGACGGTGCATGCTCTAGTCACTAGTAACAGAGAAAATAGAATGATCAGTCCTGCTTTATCACTACTCCTCACCTTAATGAGCACAAACAAAAACTTACAGAAATGGTCTGCCCAGTTCTGGAGATGCTGCTGCTACCCTTAAACCAAGCCTATAAGAGATGTAACAAAGGCCAATTATAACACTTCCAAAGGAAATGTGGTGAGAAGTGTTCTTACATGATAAATCCAGGTATATCTGTAGATTGCAGATAAATGAATTATGTATTACTTGTAGTATAGTAGCATAGAGAGGCCCAAAAGAGATCAGGGCCCCATTGTGCTAGGTAGTGTATAAACACAGAGAGGGATATCCCCTGCCCTAAAGAACTTTCTGTGTACCCAGACAAGACACACATTGTGACAGGGGAAAGGGAAGCAAAGAGGTGAAATGACTTGCCCAAGGTCACACAGCAGGTCAGTGTTAGAGCCAGGAATAGAACCCACCGTGTCCTGATTTCCAGCTAGCTACCTAACTAGGGGTCATAGGGCCTTTCTGAATTAAGTTGCCCATATAGGAGCATGCTCACCTAGAAATTGAAAATGAATGGAGAGAGCGTAGGTTCTTCCCCATTCCCCCAGACAACTCTTTTACCGGGAGAGTAACAAGTCTCATCAACACTCAGTCATTCCCAGGTTGAGTTAAGGCAGCTGCCAGTCATTCCCAAGCCAGTGGTGGGAGAACCCTGGCTGACATTCATCCCTGCCTTAGAGCCCAGGCATGTGGTTCAATTGTACTACGGCGAATTTCCTCCCCGGGCTTGAGTGGGAGATGTTCCTTTAGCAGCTACCCAGGTGGGCAAAGCCAAGACTCCTTGCTCTTTGTGGATAAGTATTCAGCTTTGACTGAGTAAAGACTGCGAGATCGGACCTTAGCGTGTAAGGAAAGTTCCTGGCAAATGCTCCCAGGTCTCATGCCTTTGAAGTTCCTTCCTGGTCAGGATTAAGCAGTGCTCTGAGGGCCTCTAATATGTAAAGGGACAGATTTGTCAGGAAAGAGGAGACAAAAACATGGAAGAAAATGCTCTCTCCTCCTTTCATACCAATGCAGCAAAGTCAGAATATATTCACTTGCTAGCCTAAGCACTATTCTCTCATAACAATTTAATAATAATAATCACAAACTAATTCCAGGATATAAAAAATCCAGGTCAGGGTGGTTGATCTTCACAGCAAAGTTTACAAAAGGAAAACTTGCCCACATCAAATGTCTCAGTTCTCCACTTTAAATGTATCCAGTTTTGCTTTTCAGGGTTCTTAAAACCTTGCAAGAGGAAGATGTACATGGATCAAAGGTATATGTGTGAAGTTTGCCCTTATTATTAAAAACTGGATGGACATGTTTGTCTCTAATGAACTGAATACGTGCAACTAACATTGGTTTGGATCCTATGTCTTCTATGAAAAAAATTAATTGTGGTGGGTATATAACGAAATACGGTAACAGGAGCCCTGCAGACAATCCGCATAGCTGTCTGGGTTGCAGGAATCCCTTTGCAGCCTTTACTTGTAGTTTTGTGGATACCTGCAAAATAAAATTGCAAGGAGTTGCTTAGGACTCAATACTCCAATGGATTTGATATTAGGACCGAATTAAATCACAAAGAAAGACGTGCTTGTCAGCAAACCCTCAGGCCCTTGATGTCTGATTAATAGGGAACTGCAGACAATTTATTCATTGCTTTATGCGAACACCTTCGCATCAGGTTATGTCATACAGGATTAAGCAACAGAACTGGGATTTCCCAGGGTCTTTTAAATCCGGCAGTGTCCCGAGAGAGAATGGGTCTGTTTAAGGGCTGTCCTTAGAAGGCATGAGGAGATCCTGGGATTACTCAGTGCACCTCATCTCTTCCCTTTTTTCTAAACTTTTCTCTCCACCACCTCCCTTTTAAACACTCCGGTGGCTACTTCCCTCCAGATTCAAACTAGTGGCCAGGAGCTGACCCTATTTGCTGATTAAGAGCCTTTGCGGTGCCCAGCTTCACTCAATCATTTCAGTTAAGCGGGAGAGCTGTTTTCTGGAGTGCAGAGTTTCTGTAGATCAGCCCGAAGCTACCAATTTAAAAGTCTCTACGACAGCAAATGCTTGCGTGACTTTAGTAGCACTAAACTACTGCAGGGATTGAGTGAGGAGGAGCTTTAGCAGTGGCAGAGCTCTCATTGCCAGTGGGTGACTGAATCTGATACACAAATACACACACAGCCAGTAATGTTACGTGGCCCAACGGTACCTGCAGTGCTAAGGTCCCAGTTGGAATGGTGGGTTCTAACTGCTTCTACCGAATTTATAGTCAGTTGGGAGATCGGTGTGGGTTCGTGTCAGATAAACACAAGCTCTGTTGTAAGGTGACTGTGGGGAATTTGATTTAAGCCAGGATATAACTGGCAACTCTGATTCTTTGCTTGTCTTGATATAGCATGGATGAGAGCTGTTATGCGCCATTCCTGCTGCCACACCCAGGCGCCACGGGACTGGTGCTTTTGCTTCTGTGATTCACGTCATACCACTAACATACCTTGAATGTGCGTGTTATTTTTAACTATACTTTTGGGGAGCGGGAATCCCGAGTCTCAGCGGACGGTGCATGCGGAACTCCTGTACTGTAAGCTGTAGGTCACTGATACGATGAGTGATGTCTGTATTTAGGAGCCATTGAGATGGGTGGTGTCATTGTTTACTAATGCGGGGGGCCTGTAATCTATGGATTACTGAGAGGTCAGGCTAAAGCGGTTCCTTACTCTCATGTGAATGCATTTGCAAGGGGCTTTCACTTGATCATTGACACCGAAGCATGTGTCCTATTTCTTTAACACTCTCTCTTTAAAACCATCCAGGTACTGTACTCCTCATACAAACTGCAATAAATCCGTATCAAAGGCTAGTTAGTGGGCATGTCCAGAAAGCACAATTTACGAGGCAATATGTCATCTGTATGTGTCTGACATGCCCACTGTCTGGATGCCATGTTATGGCCTCCTGGCCTGCAAAATTTCATTGCTGAGAACAAATCCATTTTTGAGTTGCAGAATTCAAAACAAAGGTCTGAACCACAAGGCTCGTACTGAGGACTGAGCCTCCTGCCGAATAGTGCCAGTCTCTGAGACGAGCTGGTTTCTAATGGAAACGCGACCAGACCCCAACCGTACGTCACCAGGGGGCGCCCCTCAGATTGTAACACCTCTGGTACACGTAGGGCCGGTGCTTTCGAGAGGGAATCATGTTCCGCAGACTTAACTGTAATAATTACCGTATTTTGAATGTTGTATTGGCTACCTTAGATAGGACTAACTTGTAATACAGAAATCGGTGTCCTTTGCCTATGCCCTCGGGGAAAACTGAACCCATCTCCTCTTGTACAGGCAGCTCATGCTGATTGGTGGCAGAGATAAGCTCCTTTTCAATATTTTTTTCATTTGGCTATCCAGTAATTTAGCAATTCCTTCCCTAGGTCTTCCAGCGCTGTGTCATAAGCCAGTTAAGGACATTTTGTCAGATCGTGATTTTTTTATTTATTTATTTTTTTTTTAGAAATTGACAACTTTAAAAAAAATACGATCATCTCCATCCGATTTTTATGTGCAAAATAAAAAAGTACTGCCAGAAGATTAATTCTTTTCTGACGACTATCTCCCACCTAGTCAAAACAGAAAGGAAGATTTTGTTATGGTTTACGCTTTATCTAGCACCAACCTCAAGATTACTTATTTTTTTAATAAAGAAGGGGGAGGTGAATCTTTGCATTGCAAAATTGTTACTGTATTAAATCACAGGCGTTTTGTTCTGTGGTTGGTGTTGTTCTGCAAAGAGCAATTTGTATTACTTGTGCAATGAAAACTTTCAGGTAATGCAAGAAAGAAAAGGGAAGTACTTTCCTGCTCTCCCCCTCCCCGCCCCCCATCCTTCAAATGCCTTTCGACCTAACCAGCTGCAGGATCACTGCCAGTCTATACAAACGTTCCCAAACCTTGTATAGATAAAAGTAACTAAACACCTCGTGCTAAGACAATAGCTTTTGTTGTCACATATGGTCAAGTTCAAAAATCTGTAACTATTTTTCACACAAAGTTTTCTACTGCCCAAGTTAATACATTACGCTACAGTAGCGCTGAATTGTATTGCTTATTTTCTTCGAAGCAACGGCCAGTTGTTCCTTCGGAGACCTTAGATCCTTTTGAGCAAAAAAGTTATAATTCAGCGAGACTGAACTGCGACAATAGCTCTGGTTTTAGCACACTAAAAAGTGCAGTCCACGTCTAGTTGGGGGTGAGTGGGGATCAGATCGGGTCAGAGTGACACTCGGTGTTCCAGCACCACAGTTTGTGAGACGGAAGCTGGATGGATTGGGGGGGGATTATGGCTGCACTCCTGATGAAATTTGCCCCGAATTAATTCCATGAGCCCATGTCTGCAGAGGCTCCGGGTAGTTCAAGGGACAACTCAGCTTTCCTTGGTTGAAATGTATCATTAGCTGCGAGAAGCCCTCTAAACACGCCCACGGCTCCCAACTTTTCTCTGGGGAAAGGCAAGGCAAGACTGCAGCAGCAGCACAGCAGGGCAGGAAAGGGAAACTTGTGTTCGAGCCTAAACTTAATTCATGGACTTGTTTGACTCAGCCAACGTGCTGTGTGAAGAAGGATTTACTCCACTTTATTGTCATGACTGATGTCAAGGATTGACAAAGCACCTCTAAAAGAGTCTCCTTGTGGGACTCCGCAGCAGACCAAAGAGGGACGAGATCAATGCAGTGTCCCCTCTGCAGGAGAAATCGCTGCCGCAGAATTTAAACAGAGACTATCGGAGGGATTTTATGAACTCTCTGTTTAAGTAATACTGCCTTGAAAGCACTAGCAAGACTCATTTGCCCCCAAGATTCAGTGCAATAATTTGGAGATAAAAGGTGTCACTTTTAAATGGGCGCCAGCATGCCCTCTTGGTGAAAATCGCTCAGTGGGCACGTGTATAAATAGCACAGAGATGTTAGAGTGAAATTTAGGGAACTGGAACTCAGGCGGTGTACTCAAGCTAGCTACCTCTTTTGTTAGATCGCGGGGATCGTGCTAGTAAAGGCTAAATATGCTACTGGAGTTTGCTTGCAACACCTTCCCAGTGTTTCTACATCAAAGTTTCTCACAGTGGCTTTTAGATATGCGTTTAAAGTCTGGGAGACGGGAATTAATTTCAGCTTCCTATGGAGGCAAAGTATTTTACAAAATATTAGCTGAGGTGTTAGAAGGAATAGTTCAAATCATTAGGGTTATGATATTCTCCTATTTTCCCATCAAATGAACTCCCGAAGATGCCCAATTCTGATCAAAGTAGCATTAACATCCAAGCTCTGATTTTTGTTGAGGCTTATTAATGTTATAACTGTAAAAGTCCTTTGGAGAATTTACAGACAAAACATCTGGTTCGTTAAAGCAAAGCTACTGAACTAAGAAAAACAAACTTGGCTGCTGTGTAAATTCAGATACCAAAACAATTTACATTCAAGCAAAGATTTTAGCCCGAAGGAAAACTTTTATTCATGTGTATTTAGGAGGTTTGGGAATTCACAGGCATTTTTAAAGAATTGTGTTCTAATAAAGTTGTGTAGCTCTTACAAAATTTCTTTAATCTCGTCTCAGATTTATTACTGCAGTTATAATTATTACTACCAATGCTTTGCTTTTACAGAAATGAAGTATTGTTTTTGGTGGTGGAATTTTTTAAAATCAAATTTGTCAGAGACGTATTAATCTATTATAATGCTGATGTGTATGTTTCTCCTTTGTCCTTAGCCAGTAGAAAACAAGGTACTTTCTGCACATTTGTTACATTTCGATAATGCCTCACAAAGCTTTTAAAATATATGTTCATCCTCTCTTGAAAAACAGAAACCGATGACATATGACAATTGACTGTATTATGCTGTTTTTTTCAAATGAGCTATGAGAACTTTCAAAGTTAACAACAGGCAGTCTAATGTGGCAACTGCAAATAGATCTTTCAGAATATGTGCTTCCAATGTAAGTAAGTGCATCCTTCACATTAACCCAGATCTGCAAGGGGTAGCTAGATCTTGTTTAGATAGCTCATTCATTCTTTGGGGGCTTCTAGAAGATAGCAGTAATTAGTCAAAGATTAGTATACTAAGAACTGAAATAGTCTTATGCTGCTCTTCCACAACCAGCTTATTTTCTTCTATCTTCCTTACTTCTTCAAGGTACTTTAGCAAAATTTTTCTCTTTTTCACCCTCCAGCGATAACAGTGCCTCGGTTCTTTTGCGTGATAAGAACTAGTCCTGAGATTCCCTATTTATGGTGTTTTCTGTTTCATTAACTCTGTTCACAAATTGGTTTATCACTACTTCTAGCCTTTCAAGAGGCCCAAACATTAATGTGGAACTCTTCTTAGATGCTTTAATTCACTTCTAATAACATTCAACTTGTGAAGACCAGGTCAGTTATAGTTCTTTTGCCTTCACTGAAGAGAAGGAAGACGCCAAAATTAACCAGATATTAGCAAGTTGAAAGTTATTTGGACTGAATGGAAAGTAGCCAAAGAGCAAGCAGGTCACATATCGTGTGTGAACCTCCTGAAAAGCACTCAACCAATAATAAAAATCAATCTCTGAAAGGAGCTTCACCTATACTTAAGCATACACCTCTGCATTCCTTACTTAAAATGAATGAGTGGCTAAACACCAGTACTCTGCTTAAAAAAGGAAAAACTATAAGGAAATAGCAAATAACTCATTACTTTGTAAAAGGTATTTTTCTTGATCAGTTTAATACACTTTAATATTGATCTTTATTTATTGTTAACCTCCTAAATAGTTAATTTCAGTGGAGTGTTTGTCGGTTCAGTGTGGTACCTGCTTTTTTTTTATGTTGGTTTTAATAGGTTGGCTTCTTAGTAAATTTGTTACACTATGCTGCAGGAAAATGAAATGAATGGTGAAAATATAGAGCCAAAGAAGGCCATCAAACTGTGGACACTGTTAAACTATAAAACATTCTTAATAGATGTGAAATTCAGAAGGGACGGCTGTCTAATTATGGAACTTGTTTTAAAACTACCCGTAAAAGCAAGCTTAGGGCTGAGTCCTATGTGCTGAGTCTTTGTGGTTATAGCCTGTACAGTCATCGATTTTATGCATTATGTTTGTAAATGTTACACTTAATAAAATTACGGGTTCTGATCTTCTGTAATAGAGTATGACCCCAAGAGAAGCTGATACACTTTACAGAATTTGCATTTTAGTCTGTAATTTGTCTGGTGGAGAGTTCAATAGATTTTTAAATTCCTTTTAAAAAAAATACAAATAGTTAACACATCAAATTGTTCTACAACTTGCTGGTTGTTTGGGCACTTTATACTATACATACATATTATATATGGGGTCAGAGAGAGAGAGAGAGTGTTACTATTTCTAATTCAACTGGGAAAAGCCCACCAATTACTGTTTACAGAAAGTTTAGCTTCTCACATTAAAAAGGGATGATCTCAAAACGGTGCATTATTACTAGATTACTACCTCTCATAAATTTTTGTTGACCCCTCTAAAAACAAGATGAATGTTTTAATGTGTAGTTATGGTTTTCTTACAAATGTCTCCCTTAGTGATATCGTTAAGCTGCTGTTGTTGCAATCTGCTGGCATCTCCCAAGCATTTATCTATGTATACATGAATGAAAGCTGCTCTTTGATATCTACTTGCCACAGAATTACTAAAGGCATGCCATGCCATGCCTGTCTCTCTCTCTCTCTAAACTGCAACAGGAAAAATGTCAGCACACACATGAACCTAGACGAAGTATTTATAATGGAAGAAAGTAAAGGTAACTGCGAATTTGCAGAACCGCAAAGCATAAAAAAACGTTTTAACCCTTTCCCCTTGTATAAACCTTCTTGAATCCTCGAGCCAGAGTCCAGTGTCCTATGCCATGGACGGTGTAGTGAACGCAGTAAGGTTATATTGGAGCATGCATGTGGTGAAAGATGAGCAGACTTGGGGGGGAAAAACTCCTTGGATTTGCAGAAAATAATGATTGGCTGGTATAGAACTTTGCTTAGGAAGCTTTGGAGAAACTAATAGAAAATCGACATATTTTCCGGCTTGAAATAAGTATCTGCTCTCTCACATCTAGAAATAGTATGTAAATGACTGAAATAATTGAACACATCCTTACTACTTGTATTTTACTGCACTTTTCTAGCATATTTTAATTCATACCTTAGGTAGTTCTCATCTTGATTTTTGTTTTAACCAGTAATAAAGTCAGAGTTTTGTTTCCCTTTAATTCAGTAGTGACTGTGAAAGTTTGTCTTAGCATCTCATGTTGCAAAACTAAGTGAAATACTCTATGGTGTACAGTGTCTGTTGAAGAACTTCATCCGCCTTGGCTAGCAGTCTTTAAAAACTGCAGTTTATACATTACTCAATATCTGTGTTTTATTGGATACAGATTTAGCGGTTTCCCCTGAAGAAATAGAGACTGCATTTGGTCTGAGTGCTTAACATGCTGATCCTGGCTATTCCTCCAGTCCCTCTCCACTGCCTTTGGCAATTATGTATCCTTTAGGATTACGCTAAATTATTTAGGGTTTCTATTTCCCAGTTTGTATGTAAAGGGACAGGAGGGGAAAAGGGAGAATGAGTTATTAATTAAAGCCTAGTCCGTTACGTTTTCCGAGCCTAACATTTGTAAAAACTTATGCTGCTGCTGATCCCCTCCTTCCTGGTTAAGTTGTTTAGTGTGTTAGTTATTTGTACTGAATCACAGTCTATGCTATGTCTGATGTGTTGTCGTTGCAATGTGCAGTCAGTGTGACACTGATGGATGCGCCAATGGTTAGACGGACAGATGTTAGGGCGGATCTAACGGCATGCAATGCCATAGCAGCAAGGGGATGGGGGGAGCGAGCGAGCGAGACTGGGCTAAAAACATCTCGATTCAGTGAAAGTCGCTTATTTCTGGTGCAAACAACGCAGCCAGCCACACACACGCGCGCGCGCGATTTTTGGAGGGGGGGCCGGGTAACGTTTCAGTGTAGCAGATCTGATCGTTGCTTCTGTGGCCAGATACTATAACTGTGAGAAGAAACCAGCAAATATCAGTGAAATGGAACTGAGCGAATTTGGCAGCACAAGCGGCATTTGACAACTCACCATTTTCTTGTTTGCAAGAAATGTTTCGTTTTTCCCCAACAGTAGCAATTTCCCGGGGACTTTAGGCGATTGCGATATTTTTTTTCATCCTAAAGATCGACTTTTTTTTTTAAATCTAATAATAATATTACAAAAAGCCCCCCCCCCAAAAAACTCCAAACTTCTCCACCCTTTCAAACTATTTGAATTTCCTGCAACTTGAAAAGAGAAGCAAGCGCAAAGGAACGTCAAGTCGGCTTTACAAGACGAGAAGACGCAACAACATCTGCACTTAGTAAGGTATTTGGAATTATCCCAGATCTTGAAGAATGGGGGCGAGTGGAGATTTTCTGATCTTACCGTAAAAGTGAGATCATCCTTTTCCCCCCTCCCTGTGAAAAAAAAAAAGAGAGAGAGAGAGAAAGGAGGAAAATTATTTGCTACTGGTGTTTGCTTCACTTCTCTTAAGTAAAGAAGGCATCTTGGGACTAAGACGATTGTCTGTGATTTGCTGTAGCTGTCATTAAATATCTATCAGCCACACAAAGAAAGGAGGGGGGAGTGAAATTGGCAGCCGCGAAGGTGTTTGGCAGTCGCTTCTGATTCATGTTCGTAAAGCACTTGAAACACCGTTAGAGTCCATCCCCTCTTTTCTGATGTGCATTATTGCAATCCAGGAATACACAATCAAACTCACACCGCATCGATTCGCCAGCGCTCGCTAAACCCAGGATTTCACCAATGAACTTGGACCTCCCCCCACCCCCAAAAAAGTAACCTTCAAAGGAGAGTTTGTGAGTGAGTGAGTGTGGCGGAAGGGAGGGGGATTTTTGCAAGCAAGTGCTGGCCAGTCTCCCCAGCGAAGGCGTCTCGGGGCACCGCAAAGATTGAAAGAATAGAAACCTAGGCAGCATTACCACTTCCCCGAGCCTCCAGCCGGAGCTACTTTGCGAGACGTGCACAGACAGGCGGAGAGGTGCAAAGTGGAGTTGCTCGCTGCTTGGGCTCCAGCAAGGTGTGTGCTGTGCAAGCCGGGGCGCTGGAGGTGCGTTTGCTGCGGCAGCAGCAGCCGGCCAGCTCCCCAGACCCGGGGCACGCTGGTAAGTTAGGAAGGAGGGAGGGGAAGAGGAGGGAGGGAGGAAGGAAGGGGTGGGTGGGGTTGTTGCTGTGTTGTATTTTTTAAATGCACCGGGAGGGAGGATCAAACAATGCTCCAGGCTGCCCGGAAAGGGGGTGGGGGCGTTTGTTCAAAAAGAAAAGCAAAAAGATCCCCAAAGCACCACTACGCCCGGAAAGGGTCCGGTGTCGTCCCCCGCCCACCCCCTCCCCGGGGCTGCTCAGTGTCACTGCTGGGTAGCTGGGCTGCTCCTGCCAGAGCCACGCCGGGCTGGCTGGCTCCTCTCTCGCCCCATGACTGATTTGCTGTCACAGTGCAGGGAGCGGACCTGCCCTGACACTTCTGGCCTTTATGGAGAGAGGGTTCCGGAGCGTAGGTGGGTGGTAGCTGGGGGAGCGGCAGGGGGCAATTGCACTGAGCGCCCCAGCTCGGGGCTCCCCGACAGCCTCCGTAGCTGGACTGACATGGGAGCATTGGGGTCCAACGTTTGTCTCGGCGGGCCTGGGGGTGGCACGGCTGGGGGGATGAGACGTGGGCTCACTGGGCAGAGACGGGTGGCGTCTTCCTGGGCCGAGGTGGGCAGCTGTGGGGGCGTCCCTGGCCCTGACAGCGGGGGCAGGAGATGGGTGCCCCTGGCTGCAAGGGGCAGCTATGACAGGCAAGGGAGAGAGCCGGCTCCTCGCGGGGGAGAAGCGAGGGCCGGGTGGAGGGGGGAGTCCCTTGGTTACCCGCCGGGTTGGATTGAGTCCCCTGGCTGTGGGGGGGGACCCCCAGAAGGTGGGGGGGGGTCCCTGGCAAGAGACCGCGTGGATCCCCCTGACGATGGCTGGCAAAGTTGGGAGGTGTCCAGCATATGGGCACAAGGAGGGGTCCCCCAGCTGTCGGAGGGGGAGGAGGGGATTCGGGGTCCCCCCCCCGCCGCCCGTCCCTCTGGCAGCGCCGGCGGCGCGCTGCGCAAAGAGTTAAGGCGCGGGCCGGGGGGGGAGCGCGGTGCCCCGCTCCCACTCCGGCTCCGCAGACTAGTTGGAGTGACACTGCGATCATCTCGTTTCCCTTCAAGCTTTGCCTGTTGCCGCCGCCGCCGCTCCAGCGCCGAGCCGGAGCGAGGGGCGCAGCCTGAAGCTCTGCCGACTCCTGCCAGCGGCTCCCCTTCTTTATGCCGTGATCTCCGAGCCCGGCCAGGCACCGGGAGTGCGGGGCGGGGCGGACGGCGGGCGCTCCCCGGCCCTCCTGCGCGCACCACTCGTCGGGGGGCTTCCCCCCCGCCGGCCGCCGGGGCGATTTGTCAAAACTTCCCCCTCCGCCTGCCCGCCTCCCCCTGCGTGCCGCCGCCGCCGCATGCACAGCCGCAGCACCCCCCAGCCCGCCCGCCGAGCCTGGAGCCGCTCACCGGATCTCCGGGGCTGAAGCAACTCTGTCCACCCCCGCCCCGAGGCAGCCCACCCCCTCCTGGCACCCGCGGCAGCAGCAGGAGCTCAGCATGCCGAGGAGGAAGCAGCAAGCGCCCCGGCGCGCAGCAGGTACGAGAGCTGCCTTCCCCGCCGGGTTGTTTCTCCTCTCTCCTCTTCTCTCTCGCTTCGCCTCTGTCTCTTTCCTAACCGCTCTCCAGCTGGCAGAGCGAGTTGGGTTTGTGCGGAGCTCCCCGGGATTGCACGTTGCACGCCGTGGATTTTGCAGAGTAAACTTGGTCAGGCAGACACATCACTGTGGCCTTACCCCCCCCCCCCTTTGGGGCTGGAGGTTGGGCATGATGGTCTTTTTTCCTACTTTTGGTTTATTCCCAGCTCCCCTGTTCCCTGCCCCCCCCCATTCCTCTGTTTTGGGGACAACACTTCGTGAAAACGAGGGATATCAGATAATAGAGGTGAACCTTGAAAAGATGTGTGTGGCTATAGGGGTGGAGGAAAAGAGAGGTAAATGTTGCTCATTTCCAATCTCTGCTTTGGCACTCACTTTGATTTTCTCCCCTTCCTTCCCCATACAATCTCCATCTCCTTTTTTCACACACTCACAAGTGGTTTGTTAAAGACATTGATAATTTCTAATGTATTTATGTATGTATGTGTGTTAAGTGGCACAGAGTGATATTACAGGCTTGCAGTGTTACTTTAAGACCATACCATAGACAAGACTCCTTTATCCAAATTTATCTCTCTCCCTCTTCCCCTTGTGCTGCACTGGAGACACCTCCACTGGACCAACAGATCCGCCTAGTTGGTCACTTTCTTTGAAAACCTCTTCCCCAATCCTATTGATTTTTTCATTTATGAGCCCAAACTGGGAAGCTGCAAAGGAAACCAATGCAAAGGGTGTATTGTCTGATAACTAGCCAGTATTTTTGATGCTGGGTTTGCATTACCCCCCTCGTTTTTTTTTGTTGTTTTTTTTTGTTGCCCCTTTAAAGAAATTCTTTTCTGGGCTTTTGCCCTTGTGGATTTTTTTCTGTTTCTTTATGCCTTAAATGCCAGCTTCTCTTAAACTTGAGCATCATTTTCTGGAAGAACCAAATTGTGGGTTGAGGGGTGGGGGAAAACCCAATAAAAAGATTATTTTACAATAATGGAGGTATGTGAGGTGGAAAAAGGTTTCCTTGGCCTGTTGCCATCCTTGATTTGATGGCTGATTGATCGCCTGTCATCTGGCTGCCTTTGATCTATTCATTCCTGATAAACATCAATAAATCACTTGCTATGGTAACGCCAGACTCAGTGACATCATATATGGCCTGTCAACTCTCTGTCAGTGAAACTTTAGAGACTTTTGGTTAGTTTTGTGACATAATCACATGACCATGTATTTTGATATGTATGATACTTACACTGAATGGGTAGAGAGAGAGTCTCTCTCTTCATTAGGAAGAGTTAGCTAGTTTGGGGACCAATAATTTAAGTGTAGACTGAAGCACTCATGGTGCATTCTTTAGGAGAGACCCATATGTATGCATGAATGTAGTGGTTTCCCAAGTGGTTATAGCAGTACTTTTAATTAGGCCATTCAGTGTTACCTACTAAAACTTAAATAAAGTAATCCTGCTACTTATGAGATCATTGTCAGAAGAAATGCTTTAAAAAATCTGCCAGTGCACTTAGAAATATGTCAAGCTCTCAAAGAGGCATGATTTGAACTTAGTAAGCAGCAAGCAACACAATGAATAACATAAAATATACACAACTGTATGTACATTTCCTCACCTCTTCAAGTGTACATTTAAGTTTAACATACTTGTTTTTGTAACAGAAGAAACTATACTGGTTCACAGTAGATTTTGTAGTCTTAATCTACATACTGACATTTGGAAAGTTTGGAATGTTTTAAAGTGCAATAGTAATATACTCTGACAAACATTTCATTTAAATAATACACTTTATTATGTTGAATTTCAGGTTAGTGCCTGAAATAATGACACTTGTGAAATGGGTTCAAAACTTTGTCCTTCAACATAATTTGAAAAGTATAGGCTGTAAACCTAGTTCAGTTCTTGAAGAACTTGGTTTTCAGAAAAGTTGGATATATTCTTCAAAGAGGTGAGCTATAGTTTGGACTTTAAGATTCTAGGAGAATCTTTCCCTGGTGAACTCACACATATTGAAGTACTCTGTCTTTCTGTTTTTGGCTTAAGTGAACTAGTCATGATGTATGATATATCTTTTACATTTATAGCTTTTAGGTTGCCACATAAAACATGATTGTTATGATAATTGCCTCCTGCTAAATGCTGTTTTATTAATCAGTCTGGAAATGTTATTATTATGTTATTAGCAGCATTGCCAAAAGTATTTTTTACACTTTTTAAAGATAGCTAAGAAATAGCAGGTTAGTTAAGAAATATTCATTACAAAAACTTGACTGCAGGACTAATAGGAGATGGAAGAATGGTTTTGCTCTATCAAAATGACCCGTCAAAACGACTTTGTTTCATATTTGATTTAATTGTCTCTCTCCTGACAGGCACATTCATCAATAGCTTAATGGTCAATCAGAAGTTGGCAGAGTGAGTGCTTTCATTCTTTCCCATACACTAGCTTTGGCTTTACTTTATCAAAATGCCTCTGCCTAATGGATATGGGGGATGTAGAATGACTGAAAGGCTTCTTATTTAAGAAGAGTGGGGGAAAAACACCAAAAACATTTATGCTGTTGATAAGTGCATGAAGATAAATAAGTGAGCTGTGTGAGGTTGGGGTTTTTTTTATTATTATTATTATGAGGCACAAGAAACTTCTCATTCTTTCCCCTTCTTTTTGGCTTCACAGCTTCAAGTTGTAAGGTTCATGACTGCTTTTGTGGCATACTGAGAGTGATGACAAATTGATTGCTTTGTACTGGTAGACCGAAAATAAATATATTAAATAAATAAATAAGGACTGGAAGGATGGGGGGAATTAAAAATGTCTGCTGATTGGTAACTCAGGAAATCCAGTCCCCAGCAACCTTGAGAATACTTGAGATTTTTTTTCTCTCCAAACTGAAAGGTCCGCTCAGCCATAAAAAAAGAAAAGTTGTTTTGCCAGCTTCATTAGTGTTCACCTAATTAGCTGTAAACCTGATGGATTCCTGACAGCTTTAATGATTGGAGATGACAAGCTCCACGCAGTGTCATCCAGCAGAATTAGGTTTGCAGCTAGTTTGATGTAATCAAGTTGATATTACACAGTCCTGGTTGCCTTTAGTTGTGCATTAACTCAATTTTCTGCTGCAGGTGACAAATGGGCTTTGGTACCTGGATAATCATGTCATAGGAATTAGGGCCCTTTTAATGGTCTGGAGTAGAATAACAACAACAAAGAACTCTCAGCAGCACAGAGCTTGCAGACAGAACAGACAGGTGCACAAATTCTTTATGTCTAGCCCAAGTGTTAACACCACACTGTAGAAGACTAAAGCTGTCTCTAAGAATCTATAAAACTGAAAATTTCAGTTTGTTTGCTTTAAGACAGATGAATATCATGGATAAATTAGGGGGCAAATGTCAGAGGATCATAGTTTTTGACTATACTTGTTAATGCAAGGGAAAGGTCTAAATTACAGTTGCTCTTCCAGTGACTTTTGCCATTTAAGTTAGAAGGGAGAAAAACACTTATTAGTTAAAGGCTACTGTCTAGGAGAGCTAAGCAATACTATACTGATAGAGGCTAGTCTGGTTCATGCAAACAATAATTATCTATCTTTAAAATATAGCGTTTATTTTTAACAAACACATCTATTTAAAAGATCAAGACAATGTGGTTTAGTTCTCATTGACTGAAAAGACTTAATACACATTCTGTATACATTCTATTCTTGCTCTTTAAAAGGACTGGAAACTGTAATGATTTGTTGGAAACTCATTTACGTTTTTTTATTGAATGGAACAATTACTGGTTTCAGGCCCAGACAATAATGCTGCATTTGAAACACCTCTTATAGAACTTGGAGCCATGATATTTTTTCTTCTAAAATGTGTTCTAAACAGTAGAAATAATCCACACACTTTCTCTGCTCTATTTAGCTCTCTAAACCCAACCTTAGTGCTTACATTCTGAAGAGGCACATACCATCAGCATGAACACTTTAATATAACTGATAGATTAATTTTCAAAAGTGCTGAGCATCTCTAGTTGCCATTCAATTCTGTGGGGTTTGTGGGTTCTCAGCAGCTTTGAAAATCAGGCCAAAAGTATATAACAAAAATTCTGTTGAGAGAGAATACGTAAGTCTTTAGACAAAATTCTAGACATGCAGATGTGAGTTCAGGAAGTTGAACGCATTTCCTAATTCATGGGAATTGCTTGAAGCTACATAAATGCCTGGCAACTACATACATACCTCCAAAAGTACATGTAGCGATAAAGTCGACTACCTATAAAGGTACTTGCAGTGTCAGCCCTTGGTATGTTATTTGCCTCCAAACCTGCCACATATTTTTCTGTTGGACAGAGATTCTTTTTAGCAGCAAACTGACAAAATGATTAGTTATGGCTGTCCTCTCCTTTTTTCTGCAAAGTGTGAGGAACAATGCAAAAAGAAAACGGGGCATAAATGTAAAAAGGCCTGATAGATTCCACTGAATAGCCTGCTGGATAACAGAATTTTCGAGAATCAGCTGCCATTGTTCCCATTAGCTTGACAGCTGTCAATTAGGGCTTCAGTGCTCTCCTGGGCCACAGTTTATTGCGGCCGGTTGATGTTGTCATTTTGTTCTCAGTTTTGCCTTGAGCGCTATCATGAGCAGGAGTGAAATAGTCAATAACTGATGTATCAGCAGTTATTTCTTAAATTGGCTCACAAGTCTGCATTTTTCCTCTTTTTACTAAAGATTGTTTTGTAAAGTGATTAGAATGAATTGTGACTGCTGCAGGGTTATGGGAAATACAGTGAAGCTAGGGTGAGTTAGCAGGATGAGAGTGGTTCCTTTTTATCAAAGCTGTTTTCAGGATTAGTGTAAACTAGAGTATAGAAAAGATCATCTTCAGGGTGAAGTGCATGGTAAATTTTAAAATATGTTGTGCACATGATTACATATACATGTAGTGATAAATGAGTGAGGGAAAAGAAATCATTAACCATAGCGTAAAGTGGTCTCACAAGTAGCTTTCTGTTCAAACCTTGTAACTAGCTAGCCTTACCAGACAGTAGTCTGTATTTTAATCCAATGTCTTAACTGTTTCTCAGGTCATCTAAATAAAGTCTGGTAAATTTGAATACAGCCCCATTTCGTGACACAACTACTAGATGAACTGTAAAAATGCCTAAAATACTATATTGCAAAGTAGGGGTGCATGTGTGTGCGCGTGTATATATATATATAGTACTGAAAATAACATACATCTAGCGCAATCCTGTGTTATCTGTAAATGATACTTAGGTGTTCAAGTCTGGGATTTTTTTTTTCAGTTACACCCCAAATTGTGGTTTATGTGCTTGAAGTTAAAAATGAAAGGTGAATACAATATATTGTATTTAGTAACAATGATATGGACTGGTACATCCAGACAGATAATATGCAGTTGTAATTAGACTGAATAGACAGGCATTCATTTTTAAATTCTTTGACACATGCATAAAATAGTCATATAATAAGATAAGATGACAATTTTATGTTAGGTTGATAAAGTGTCCCGATACATGCATTTAAATGTCTGTAAGCCTTTTTTTATCCAGACAGATTAATTCTAGTTTCCAGCATTTGCAGTTAGTCATTAAATTAATTTTAAAAATCCCACTAAACAATGGATGTGTTCCTTTTTTTTTGTGTCATTACCTGAAGCATGAAAACTGGAAACATGAAATCAAGGAAAAACTAACTGAATACAACATTACTAATAAATTACACCAAAAATTGGTTCAAAGGATTCAAGCCATCATCCATTAGCAGAATGCATTGTAGTTTTTTAAGAATAATAATGCAGAATAGAATATTATAAGTGCTTGAAATTGTTTATGACTATTTACATGAAAAAACTGTAATGGTTCAGATAAAGGTATTGTTATAACAAAGAATATAAGACTTCGTCCCTATCATTTTCCCAATGTTACCACTGAAAGATATTTTTTAGATAACAGATAGTCCATCAGTATTCAATAGTCTACAGAATTTAAACATTTTTTATTGTATTCATAAAGATTTTCAGAAAGCAATCAATGTTATATACTTTGGGGAAAAAACAATCACCAAAAGGTCATAGAATACCTGAAAGCTTTTTGCCATTATCTTGTTTGCTGAGACAGTAAAGGTGTGTCTCTTCAAGAATAATCTAACTTTGGGTTTGTGCTTAATTATAAATTATTAATTCAGGACACGTGTTATTAATTATGACTCTCTTTTCTTCATCCAGAACAGCTGTTTGGGAATCGGGTAAGTTCACTACATTTGTGGGCATGGGGGTTCACCAAATGAAGAACTTTCAATTCCCAACCCACGTTACCACTCAACTCTCCTTTTTCATATTAGGTTTTTTTTTTAAGTGGTTAGAGTAAATTTGACATTGTTTAGAGTAAACTTCTGATCTTTCACATCATTAAGCACATTCACAATAAACAAACATTTTTGTGGAAGTGGTTGTTATGTGCTGGCCATGAATAATTCTTGTTTTAGCAAGACTATATTAAGGTAGAGAGGTCAAAAGGGCACCTCCATAAGCTTCTAGTGGGGGAAAGTAATACAATTTTCATGCCCCTCTACCAAACTCCCGCCAAACTTAACAAGTTTATGTAGAAGAAAGAGCTGTTTTATTATATGTTTGGAATGACTGAAATTCATTTACTTTTGATATTTCATTTCTATCATTAAATTGAGCCCTGTGTTTTAGTTTCTTATGTGTTCTTTGTGGAATGCATGTTGCATAAAATAGGCAATTTTTAATGAACAATTTAATGTAAATAGGTTCTGAATTTAAATTAATATTAATGAAGCTTTGAGTGAATTTATTTTGCATACGTAAAGGCTTGTAACTCTTTCACCCACACACTCTTGTCTTTATGTACTAACACATTTGTTAGGTGAATTGGCTAGTTTCCATTTTTTGTGATAAAAAAATCTTTAATGGATTTTATATGCTTATTTGTGCCAGTTCAGCTTTAAACAGGCCAGTATCTCTATTTTAAAAATATACTTGATTTTACAAGCACATGTGAGTAGTTAATATTTTAAACATCTATTCCCCCTCTCTTTCTTAAATTTTTGACTTTAGTTTTGCCTTTATGCTTGAGGAGAAATTTATTCCGACAATAGTTACTACAGTCAAGATGTTTTCTTTCTTTGGCTTACCTCTAATGCATTATGTATTCAGGAATGATGGGATGTTCTGTAATTAATTCTGTTAGATGTAATTGCTATAATCACTTTGATGCTACACATAATAAAAGTAATATGGTAAGCATATGAAAAAATATAAACACCTTATTGTAACACTCTAAGTAAAATTCTTTTAAAAAAATCTTGTTTAAAGCTAAACTTCCTGTTCCTTATTTTGTCAAAGATGACACTTTTATTTAAATGACATTAATTTTTAAATGAATGGATTTTGGAAATGGGAAAGTCTCTAACTGGCAGAGAATCTCAGCTAGTTGTGTGTAATCCATTAAAAATATAGTTAGTTAAGAAGCTAATCTTTACAGATGCTGCCAGTGACATGTAAATATCACTGTATATCTCATGAAATGAGACAAATTTGTATGTTGTATTAAAATGAATAACATAGTAAATAACAGAAATGGAGTAGTTATCAATTTAATACTTGTAGTGCAGAATTATGGGAAATATAAAGCATATGAAGCTCAGCAAGTAACAAAGAACTTTTGTGGGTATAAGCCCAAGTGGGGATGACTTTTTTTTCTTTTTTTTAGAAGTAGCTTTAAATTATTGTTTGCAAGCAGTTTTTTGATAGGGAGGAAATGGGGAAAAGATGTAAAGTGAGATAAGCAATGGGATATTACTAAAACAAAAATGTTGAGGTGGTCATAGTTCTTAATTAGTTGCCCTCTATACTTCATGCTGCAAAGATCACTTGGTTTTTGTCTATATGCTTGTAGGTCTCCCCCCAACCCATTTATATTGTACTATCCTGTGTTTTCTAAGCAACTGAGTGTACAAATCAGGCTTAGAATGTGAACTATAAAGAAAAGTGGAAAAATACAGTTAATGTCGAGTGAACAAATATCCCCTCCCCCCGTGTTGTTTTCAAATAATACATAGTCTTTGTGTAGAGGGGAGAAGAGGTATTACGTTTAACTTCTGTAAGCTGAACAAACAATCCCAAACTAACCTCTTACTGAATTGTTCTAAAGGAAGAGTAGCATAGAGCAGGGTGCTGTTTTTGAGTATTTCTGGGACTGGGCTCTGTGCCTGAAGTCCTTTTCCTGCTAGGTCAAGCCTGTTGCTGGAGGGCCAGATCTCAGCAGGGGCCTCCTGAGGCTTGGCGAGGCTGTTCAAGACTGGCAGCCATCAGTCATCCATCTGTGACACAGAGTCTGTTTTTGATGGCAGGGATGATAAAAGGCCTGGGAACTGTATAGGCCCTTGTAATCAGGGCCAGTGCTGACATCCTTCTCAACTTTGACAGCTTCTTCCTTTTCTCTCTTCACCGCCAAGACTGTCTCAACTGAATTTTTTTTTCTCTCTCTTGTTTCATGTACTTGATCAGTCTCAGATGCTGGGAATTATTTTTTTCTGACGGGAGGGGGAGTGTTTCTTTTGGTTTGTGGGTTGGGCAGGTGTGAGAGGAAGTCTGTTTTTTTTTTTTTTTTTTTTGTACTGTAGGCCTGTTGCTAATTAATGTTCCTCCATAAGATTCTGTCGGAGTTGAGTAATGTTTTTGATCTTTATGCCTGATAACTGCATACTTAATGAGATTTCAAAGCTGTGAGTGCAGCTCCCTACAATTATTGACAGATGCCTTTTCTTTGCCATTGGGTTCAGCTTCATAAATCCTCTTGCAGTAATGAGGTTCAGAAGTGCCACCCTGCCAGTGAGCTAATGAAAGAGGGGGGGAGGGAGGGAGCAGCTCAAGCCTGCCTGACACATTTTTTTCCTTTAAAATTTACTATGCAGATGTCAAGCTGTGGGACGATTACTTCAAACATGCTAATTTTTATCTTGCTTTTGTGTCAAGCCTGCGTGCCATTCCCCCCCCCCCCCCAGTAATAAATAAAAATAGAAACCTCAACCTATTTAAATTTTATCACGGATCATAACTGTTGAAGACTTTGATAGATGTATGTTCTTTTGCAGTTTCCAGTCAGTGGAACAGTTTTTTGAAAACTGAAGGGCAGAGAGAGGATGAAAAAAAAAGCTCCTTGGGCCGCACATCAGCCTGCCCTAACCATGCACTTGAAACATTGTAGATTTCATTTTAGAGTTCTGAAACTAAATCCTGGTGGAGAATAGCTGCACCATGCCAAACAGTCGATTTCCTTTTCAGCAGAGCCATATATCACTGACCCACCCTTTCCTCCTGACAGAATGACATGTGTCATTTATCAAATGGTCCCTGCCAGACAGCGAGGAGGGAGGGGTGTGTGTGTGTGTGTGTGTATGGGGACAGCATAGTTTCATGCAGTGCTCTCTTTTCGCCTCAGTACAGCATGGCTACAACAGTAGTACTGATTTGGAGAGAGAGAAGGAGACAGGAAGATACAGAAAGTGTATGTGTGTGTGTGGTGAGAGGGGGTAGATTGGCAGAGTGACTGAAGAGGTTATGTTCTTTCATATTATCTGCTAAGTCCTATTGTTCAAATCTCTTAAGCTTTTATCCCCCTCCCCCCGTTTCTCTCTTTCTGTCTCTCTGGTTTTTTTTGTTTTTTTTTTTCCTTTAGTTTGGCAGTTGGGAGAAACTGGCTGACATGTATCATTCAAGCTGCACCAGCTTGCTGGGGGTTGTGTAAATGAATCTGGGAGCTCTCAGTTTCACATGATTCAAACGTGCATTATTGAAGATGGATGTTCCTTAAAAAAAGATTGATGATGGATATCAGGCTTATAGTGCCATTTATCATTTTGAATATTATTTAGACTTGCCGTGTAAAGCTGTAACTTGAGAGCTGGATGAGCTGGGACAGAGTGGAGGCCTGGATGTGCACATTTTGATTGATGGCTTTGCTTTCTCATTGTTTGTTACCAGATACTAGCTGGTCATTACAGGAGTGCCTTACAGTTGTTTTAGGGGCTGGGTGTGTGTGTGTGTGTGTGTGAGAGAGAGAGAGAGAGAGAGAGTGCTTCAATGGGATACATTTAATGATTATAACAACAGAGACAAATCTACGGCTTATTACAAGCATACAGGCAAGCTTTTGCATGAACACAGCTACATACTGTACATAACATTAAAGTATAAACAGGACTGTAGCTGCTAAAGCAAAACATTGTCTGACATTGTCAGGTATAGTATAAAAATATGTTTTAAAATATGCATGTGAAAAGATTAACGCAATCCAGCTTCCTTTCACTGACTGGCTACATTTTGATACTATAACTGTGAAGAAAGCCATGTTCTAGTAAAATAATTATTTCAGTGTTTACAATTTTCACTTCCATCCGCCTTCTCCATCCATTTCAGGGAGTCTTTAAACTGTAGAGTTTACCCCCAGGTGCTTGGTACTTGGGCTGGCTGGTTTGTCTATATACTTAGCCAGGGTAAGCACTTACTTTTTTGGAAGTACTTCTGCTAGTACCAGGACACCCCCACCTACTGGAAGAATTAAGGATGCAGCCTTATGTGAGCAATTAGGTCTTGAGTGAGTCCCTTGGAACTGTAGGCAGTGACTATCATGAAATGTGTACTTATTGCAACAGTGTAATGCAGTTTCAGAAATGAGTAAAATAGAATCTTAAAATAATCATGCATTCATGCACAAGCATTTGGGGGAAGCAGTTCAAGATCAGTGCCAAGTATGACTTTGAGTTTGCTAATTGAATTTAATATTTCTTGTATAGCACATATTGTAGAAATTAAATAAAAATGATAGGAAAAGTTAGACTACAATAGCTTTTCATTAAAATAAATCAGTTTTAACTTATGTTAGTTTGTAGAGGCAGATAATATTTTTGAATTATTTTTGAGTCAAATCAACTGTGTTCTTGATTGCAAAAAGCTTTTTTAGTGGGAAAGAGTTATAACAACGCCTAATATATAGCACGATGGCATGCATTTCACAAAATGATCACTAACGTTGTGTAAGTTTTTTAAACAAAGTTTAGCAGAGATCTGATGTTTATTATTCCTTCCACAAATCCCTCTTATTTTACTTTTGGTATTGTTTCTCAGCTGCCAACAATAAGGAAGAGTCAGATTTATATACTTCATTAAAATCCAGTATTACAGAAACTATAAAAATATTGTTTTCTATAGAGCGTTCTACAGAAGAAGGAAAAACTTTGATCTCCTACCCTTGCACTTGTGCGACATAGTAGGTAATTGAAGTACAAGTGCCAATTTGCTGGAACAATTGTAAACACACCTTGATACAAATGGCATCACTGCATTCTTACTGATTAGAAAACTTTGCTATTAATAGACACAAAGTCCATTTCAGGTGTAATTGGTAAGGAGCTGAGTGCACTCATGGGGAGAAACCTTGTTTTGTGTTTTGTTCGCTTTTATTCTTATCCCTTTTTTCAGTTTTATAGCTGGAGACATGATTTATTGCAGCCATCCATCTTTGGGGCTCATCCATCACATCCTGGTTGCTAGGCAATCATGGCAGCAGCTGTTTGCTTTGAATCAGACAGAAAAGTTGTCAATCATCAAAGGCAGGTGAATAGCATTAGAAACACGCTATTGTCAGACGGAATAATTAATCAAAGAGAGAAAAGATAATTAAAAAGATATGACCCTTGCAAGTACTTGCTCTGGGTTGCCTGGAAAAAGAAAAACTGCCTGGTCTTTTCTAGACACTTAAGCAGCTGAGGGCTGATAAAATATGCACTCTGCAGTGCATAGTTTTTAATTAATTGAAAAAGGTTCAACATTCAAAGACGATGCTGGAGAAAAGTCTGATTATGAGCAGAAGTAATATTTATTGTTTGCATGAAAGGCTTGACATGGAGTTCCAACTTTCTGTCACAAATCTCCTGCATGCATGCACTAAGCCTCTTACAGCATTACTATCTTCACTGGCAGTGACTAGAGCATACTGTTAGTCTCTCTCCAAGTAGAGGTCCTAAAGCTTTCATCCAGCTTTTTCATTCTGGGCTATCTTTGCAACGTATTGTCTCATACGCTATCCGTCATAGTGACTATCATGGTTAGACTAGTTCTGCCATCAGGAAGGCAGGCAAACCTCAACAAGTCTGCAACACTGCACTTCACTCAGCCAGGGGGAGAGGTGTCCAGGCAATAACTTTATCATTTTCAATCAGCTTCTGGAGCAAGAGGTTCTCTCCTGAGGTCCTTTCCAAGCCAGATCTTCCAATATTACCACTGTTCTTTAACCAGCGTAGTAAAAAACAGTGTCAAGAAATCAAATGTGCAGAGGTACTCAGATGCCACAAAAGTAGGCTCAGAATAGTTTGCCCCAACACAAATATTCACAGGTACCTACTGCTTATGTTTTAAAATGTAAAGGGGTCATTGACCTGGTATTCACAAAGAAGTTGGGGAAAGCTTATGTTGTGTTCAGTCTGCAAGTCAAGGAATTATTTATTGAACACTGTAATAGACAGAAGGCCGGAAGCTTGTAGGCCTAATACTGTAAGCCACAAGTATTAGACAGGAATACAGTTTTATTATACATAGTATACGTATGTTATCCAAGAAATAGTACTTTGTCCACTGCACATATATTGCCAAATGTTTAGAGCCCAGGAAATCTGTTTTTGAGAAATGTGAAAAGTAGTAGAGTTTAAATATGAAGGTTGGATTATTAGAGTTTAATATTTCGTAAGCATTAAAACAGAACTGATGACCACTTTCTCTCTCTCTTGTTTTTGGATCCTATTTGTTTTCCGCAGTCCTTCCACAGACTAGCAGGGCTTCTAAAATTGGAAAAGAACCTCAAGTCTTAGGAGTCCAGAGAATAAAAGAAGCCTTTTAATTTTTTACGTGTTGAGGTCGATTATCTGAATGGTATGCAGGGATGTAAGCAGTTAACTGCTTTTACCAATCTTAGGGTCATGCCCCATTATTTTTAACTCCCATCTATTATTATTACACATCTCAATCCTGGCACACTGCTAGAAATGTAACTCCTTGAGTTCAACTTGAGCTAATGCAGCTGGCAAAAATAGGAGAAGAGATGCATTGGCGACACTAATTGTGCATAGTCTCTATCTCACATGCTACTTGCACACCCAGTTTCACTTGACGCAGGTCCAGTGTTTAAATGGAAAATAGAACACCACTAAAACCAAAAAACACGAAAACAAACTCAAAACAGGTTTCCATCTGAATATAGGCTACTGTGCACCCGCTATATACAGCTGGAATATTTTCAGCACTGGTAGTAGGAAGCTGAAGCTGAAGCTAACTTGGATGACTTGAAGAAACCTGTAACTTCCGTTAACAGTTCTAGTTATTGGATCCTCAGGAAAGAAAATGTTCACCAAGGGCATGTACAGCTGTCACACTAAAATATGTTGGACCACTGCAGTATCTGTGTTAGAACTGGTTTGAGATGTATCATGAATGTGACATACAACAAAAGTTAGTGCTGCTTGTCATTGAAAATTCAATGATACTTTTTCCTAGTATTGGGATGTTGTCTGGCACATGAATTCCAAATTGGATAATTACATTTTTTTATTACCCGTGTACTTTCATTTTAGTTGGACACGTTATTCTTTCATGACCATCCTAAACACAGGGTTGGCTGTGAGTGTGGTAGGCAAATGGATTTATATGTGATATGTATAATGCAATTTGTAGCATGTTTTGGTGCATTATTTAAAAATGAGAACTTTATCACTATGTGAAGCAATCTGTAATTGTCATAAAACTCTTTTCTCCTTTATTCAAATTTTAATTTTCCCCGTTAAGTACCAACATCTCAGTAATATCTTTGTAATGTTTGCTGATTAGAGTTTTATTTAATGATAGAGATCCATAGCAAAGTTCAAATCCGCCCCCGGTGGAGGGATGTAGTGCCAACTACAATATAGTGTTGAATAAGAGACATATGGATAGATGGCTGCATATTGGAAAACAGGCACCTACTGTTTAGTCTGGTTGTGATTTCTTAGTAGGTTATAGGCAAAAGTACTTTCCCATGATAGTCTACTCTCCTTTCTGCTTATAGAAGGAAATTAGATCAGTCTTTGCTCCCTGAATTTTTCTATATTCGTTTTCCTAAGGATGTTGGCTAATATTCTCTTGAAATATTGCATGTTCTTGAAATAAGACAAAAGAGTTATTCCCATTCTCAAGAACTAATGATTCACATGTAAAATAGTTGGGCTTTTGGAAATTATTTTCCTGACTTCAGACCACACCCTTTAGCACCTTATGTGTTCAGAAGAAGAAAGCTTTTGGGGGAAGGTAAGATAAACGAGCAGCTAAGCCTTGCAGGAGACAGAGTTAATTTGCTTCTTTGTTAGGATTTAAAAGTTGTTAAATGTTTGATGCATTTTTTCCAACTTACAGATAAAGAGGATAATCAAACTTAGTGTAATTGTTGATGGCTATGAGGTGTTTTAGCCATTGAAAGGGCATAGGAAAGAGCGTAGAATAAACATCAATATAAATAAAGAATTTACCTCATTTTGTGCTGAGCAAAATGTGATGTCCCAGTTAGAGCTACTGAATGTTCATTGATATATATAGAAAAATATCTAGAAGAAACACACATAGTGTGCTTGGTTGAATTATATACTGTGCATGGCTAAAATGATTAAGGCATATACAAGCCATATACCAGTCTGTTGCATTATATTTATCTGTTGAATATTCTTCCACCACTAACCCTTCATTACCCAAGGCCCAGGGCTTTCTCCATTCTCTTCAGAACACTCTCTCTTCCTTAAAGACCCCAGTGTCTCTCTTTGCCTTGGAAAACTTCTGATAGTGAAGAGTGATATCCCTTTCATTCCACTCCTTCAAGGCTGTCTGTCTCTTTTCACTTCTCTCTGTCTTGGTTGCCACTCCATCTCAAATCCTCACGAGGCTGCTTGTTAGGTTCACACTCTCCCAGTCCTGAAAGACTCTTCAGTAATGCAGGAATATTTCTGTTCATGGTGCAGTTTGTCAACAGCATGGTGAAGAAAACCTCTGCTGATTGCACTTGGAGTTTAGGAAATGTCTAGGCTTCCCTGAGTAATTTCCTTAGCTGTTGCACAAGGGAGACTGGAGCAACATTCGTACTCCAGGCTCAGTCTGCTGCAGACAGGAGAATTTCCTGCCTCACCGCTAGGAAATGGGATGTCTCCAGCAAAGGCTTTCTGGGACACTGTTTCTGGAATGATGGGTATGAAAGGCAGTGGGTCTGCTGTACTACGTGGAAGACAGCCACCTCATGCAACCTGAAGATCCAGGGAGAAAGCCAGATGGCCTTGAAGCCACAGAATAATGGAATAGTTTTAAGCCACGAGGTGGCTCCCCCAACCCCATGTAGACTTCAAGATAGGGTGGTGCAAAAGAGACTTTTGTGGAGAACAGTGTGTCAGAGTCTGAGTGGGAGGGTCTTGTGAGAAGAGAAGCCTAGAGCCTTGGAGGAGAAAATAGGCTGATATTTAAGGACCTTAATAGCCGACTGTTAGGTCCCTAAAATATAAATATCTGAATCACCTTATTCACTCATCAGCCCTAAAAACAATTGTTTATTTTTAAACACACAACTTGCTTTCCATCCTGTCAGATCTCGCTAATCCAAAAGCACTTTGCAATCACTATACTAATTTAATTAGTTAGATAATTTGTTCATAATAATACAGTATTGGTTATATTATAGATAGGATAGAGAGACATAAAGATAACCCAAGTGTGGACCAACTGGTTCTGACTTGTTTTAACTTTTTTTTATTCAAAGTATTTGGAAAGTAGTAGGAAATAGAATCTGAAACAGCAGGGGGAGAGTGTGAATGTTTTTTACCCAGCATACTTGGTCTTCCTCCTCTTCCCCCTCCCCCCCCACTCTGGGTCTGCAATAAAATTGTTCCTATCTATATTAGTTAGTGTGCTTTCTCCATAAAATAGTCTAGAAGTAGTGAAATCTTACTATATGACTGCATTTCGTATTGTGATGGCCAGCTGAATAAGCAGTAGGACAAGCTTACAATCAGCTGTGTGAAGGGAAAGAAGATAAAATTTTACAGCACATTCTTGTTCTTAGGAGTGTGCAACACAATTTTGTGTGACTCAAAAACTCAATGTGGTCTTTATGATTAAGCAATAAATAAATTACAAAGTAAAGTTATTGTCGTTTCAAAACTTGTATGCTCATTCCTTGTGAAAGAACCTAAGTATTTAACATCTCTCTGAGGAAAACATCTTTCATTACTTGACATGTTCAGTGGTAGTAGTTTTCAGCTAACAAAAATGTACTTGTTTGCATTAGTGTAGAGTCAAGAACTTTTTATTTGTATATGGCAGAAGAATTTTGTGAGATAAATTTACTGATTATTGATAAGCGAAAGCTAAATGGTTAAAAATGCAGGACTGAACCATAGTTCTGCCTACTAGCAAAGTTTGAAAGTGTGTAGGTGGAGTCTTCATACAAAGTATAGTTGGGTTGCATTACTTAATCCCATTGGCACTGGACTTCATTTTTGTTCCGTGTTTGAACAATGCCTAGCTCAATGGGGTTCACAATACAAATAAGTAAATATAATAATAATTAATTTACCTCTTGAGCACCCCAAGGCTTGTAACATGTGTTCAACAAAAAAAAATTCTTACAGGATCTTTAATGTGTTAAGACCATGTATAAATAATGATTACTATAGTCCACATCACCATTGATGTACACAGTGCTTTACAGCAGGGGTTCTCAAACTTCATTGTACCGCAATCCCCTTCTGACAGCAGAAATTACTACACAACATAGGACCGAAGCCTGAGCCTGCCTAAGCCCCAGTGCCCTTGTGTGTTTGTGGGGGAGCAAAGCTCGAGCCCCACCAAGGGCTTCAGCCCCAGGGAGGGGGGCTGTAAAGAAGCCCTCAGGCTTTGGCCCGGGCGATGGGGCTTGGACTTCCGCCCTGGGCCTCAGCAAGTCTCGGCTAGTCCTGGCGACCCCATTAAAATGGTCGCGACCCACTTTGGAGTCCCAACCCAGTTTGAGAACCGCTGCTTTACAGGGATTAAAAGGGCAAGCTTCCCACCCTGAGGAACTTGTCTCAACCATGTGTTCTTATATAAATCTATTCTGTGTGGAACACAACTTAATTGAGAGGTTGGTTCAGAAGTACCTGACTCTCCCATTCACAATACTGTGTCATTCCTGTTGCATTTGCAGCAATTGCTTACCTGGGAACGTAGTAATAGGAAAGAATTTGATTTTTTTTTTTTTTTTTCTGGTTGCTGCTGAAAGCAAGGCAGAGAGCCAATATCATGTGACAGTCTGGATCTCTGCAGACCCACCAGCAAGTACTCAGTGGGCTGCTGTTTGAGAATTGCTTATGTGAACTACATGCCCTATCTCTGTAGAAAATAATTTTAGATTTACATTAGTCAACAAAGCCCCAGACATACTAGGGCCATGGATCATAAAGAGTAAATATTTTAAGTGATATGGACTAACATTAGCCAGATATGGGTCAAAATAAACTTGGGCATTATTGTTGGGACTGCCCTGAATATCCTTATTGCTGTTGTGAATTAAGAAATAGGGGGGTTGTTTTTTTGTTTGTTTTTTTTGGGGGGCGGGGGGGATTTTTTCACATTTAGCCAGTACACAGAACAAGTTCACTGCTTGTTGCTAGAGGCAGTGCTGCTGTTGGCTGTCATTGGGAGTAAATAGAGAGGAAATTAGTACCATTGCTGGCTTCTCTTACAAGACCCAAGCCAAAGCCCGTTTGAAGTCAATAGAAGCCTTTCACTGGCTCCAATGACTTTAGATCACGCCCATAGTCTCTACTTTAGGAATAAGGCTGAAAAAGATCACAAGATAGAGAATAGTTTTTAACTTTGTTGTACATACTGTCTACCTGTGGGATTTGTAGGGTGCCCATCACTGTATTATCTAGGGGGCAGTTTTTTAAAGTATTTGGACATCTGAAGATGCAGAGGAGTGCTTACTGGGATTTTCAGAATGCCTAGGTACCTAAATCAGGTGCCTGACTTCTTCTGAAAATCCCTCTAGGTGTCTGCCTGCATCTTTAGGTGCATAACTATGTTTGAAAATATGCCCCTGCATGCTTAGCAGTCTTTTTTTTTCTGGCAAGATGTATGTTGCTAATGAGTCAGGACATAGCATTTTCCATGTTGGCATTCTATCAGGTTTACAATTATAATTTGTTTCACCTTGGCTATGCAATTAGTAATCTGGTGTCAAGGAAGTTTTATTAATATCAGTAATTTTATTGTATTAATTTATAAATTGAAAGTATTATCACAATCAAGAATCTATCTTGATAGATAATGACGTTGTGCAAATTTGGCGATTGATCCTATTCCAAAAATGCACTCTTCATCCTTAACGTTTTAGCACAAAATTACACTGGGTATAGGTAATATGTCAAGTCTCCCTAAAAATTTGATCTTGATTTTTTGTCCCATGACAATACTTTATTCAATAAATCAAATTCTCCCTTAACTGTTAGCAGCCAACTTATTTAATGGTTATTTCTGAAATGTTGATACAGGGTTTTTAGCAGTTAATAGTGTTTACACATTCCAGAAACATTAAGTAGTTAAGTTATACGGGAATTCAGTAAATTGCCCTGAAATGTGTGGGAGCACTATATACGGTGCTGTATCTCAGTAATCTGTTGCCAGACGTACCATGAAATACCAAATGTAATAATAAAGTTTATAATGATGATATTGTCAGGAGGCACATATCACACATTATCACTGAGAAGTGAAGGAGCAAGGCCTGTTGCCCAATGTTTAGACTGTAGCATTGGAACACTACAGATGTTCTTATCGTATGAAAAGAATTTTGTGCTGAATCAGTGATTTTATACATTCTTTGTATGGAAACGTGCTCTTTGCCTTCTTAATATTTCTGGAGAAAATAAAAGGAAGGGTATCGTTTTTATAGATGCCAAGGTAACTTCTCATATTTCTTTTAGAAATGGAGTTCAGCAAAAGCACCCCAGTTCATTTGTAATTTTTCCCCCAGTTTGTTTTTCCCCCATGGATTCTCCTGCATTGCTATTTAAAATGGACATTCTATTAAAATCAATAGACCATCTGGATAGACCAGGTACAGCTCCTAGTCTCATAGGTAGTTGTGTTCTGGATGCACTGTACTTGATATATTTGGGAGCAGTGTGGTGGGTAACACAGCAACAAGATAGGTCTCCTAAAACTATTTGTATTTTTTTAATATCGGTGTACATAAATGACATTTTCTGAAAATGCATTTTCATCAGGGTTTTTAATTCTGTTCATTACGACAAAACACAGCAAGCAAAGACAGAGCATCAATTACAACTGCAGTCTTGAAGTTTCAAGTCACATTTTAGCCATTCAACACTGTGTATTATTATTATCATGATTGTCTTTTGGTGCTTGTATGTATGTAAATTAGATTAAGAATAAGATCAAGGCAGACATGAAATATCAGTGACAAAACCAGAAAAAGATGAATAAGCTATTACAAGCTATGAAAAATAAAAAAGATGCTTTTATTAATTTGACAGTGAACCAAAAATCACAAATTGTATGACATGAGTCTATTTTAAATATATATTTTCTTTAAACCTTTGTTATAGCCATGACTCCTTACAGCATCCCTGGTCTGTCAGCAATTCAGTTATAAAATCCTCTTTGGAGATGTTTGTGATTGAGTTGAATAGTTCTCTAGTATTTGAAATGTCACGTTGTTTGGCTTAGCGTAGCAGTATTTGTAAGTTTTGTGTGTGTATTTTAAATATTTCTTAAGTTGCAAATTCACACAAAAAAGTTTTTAATTTTTAAACTTTGGTTTTTAACATGGTCTTGTTTTTAATCTATTTTAAAATGATTTTTTTCAGGTACCCATTCCACAGACAAAATCATTGAAGTAAAATAGCTGATATTTTGAAGCTGGAATAGAGCTGTACTGCATACTTAGTAAAAATGGTTATGCAAACAAATTTCTATGGTTTTGTTTGTATGGATCCAAAACTTGCAAACACAGGGCCAAATTCAGGAGTCTAAGTTCCATCCGAGGAGGGAGCGGGGACCAGGGTCTAAGGGAATTTAAGTAACCTGATGTAAATGCTGTTGGAATAAAGTGTACGTTAGCCCAAGTGAGATTTCTTCATGCATCACCTCTGAATTTGGACCATTGGCCCAGTCTTGGAGCTGCTTCACATCTGGCATTTATGCTGAATTCAGTGAGAGCTGTCTGCATAGATTGGCTGCAGGATCCTATACTGTGCTGCAGATCCTATAGTGTACTAATGATGATTCCAGCATACATTGTAATAGCTTATGATGCAGAATATGCAAGGAATACATACTAATATACCATGTAATATATATTTCTCTCTAAACAGGAATGTAAACCTTTCCTAAGCTACTTTCACTTTCATAGACCCTGATATGAAAATATACCCCAAATACATCATAAACACATTTCATGTTATGAACATCCAGAATATCATTGTGCTATTAATAATATGAATTTTCAGTATGTTTAGAATTTTCAGCTAAATGTTAATGGGTCTGTTTGTATGTCATGTCCAAATGAGACTAGGATCACACAACATGTCAGTCACATTTTGCTTTGCTTTTTACTGTTATCATAATGAGGGAAAATAAATGGAATAAAAAAAATTACATTCAAATAATATTAAAGATTTGTCTTTAACCCACAAAATCAAGGGCATTTGCAAAATACAGCTTCGATATGCATCCATTCCATTATACTGGAGCACTGAAGGGATTTGATTATATGTGCTGCACAAGGTAGCTTGAATCAGAGCCAACCCTATGTGCCTGTGAAACTTGCAACTGCAGAGCTTATTGTTGGAAGCAGGGCTTGAAGTAATTGTACTTTCAAGGTCTCCTGTCCAGTTCTGATTCTGGTTCTGATATCTTTAGGGGACCATGTGTGACTCTGAGTTTAGGAGAGAAGTGTGGTTTAGGGATCTGAACACAAGACTGGAAGCTAGGAATTCCTGAGTTCTCTGTGGCGTCACAGGCAAGTCACAAAATCTTTCTGTGCCTCAATTTCCCATCTGTAAAGTGGAGGTAATTACAGTACCTAACCGGGGTGCTGTAAGGATTAATGTTGACATGTAAAATTTTGAAGATAACAGTGACATGTCAGTGATGATCATTAAAGGCAGTGTTTATGATTTAGCTTAGTATTTTCTTGCTTTCACATATATGTGTAACGTTTCACATCATTTGAAAGTATCTCCCCCCACAATTAGTCATTTGGCAGACATTGAACTATTTAGGGTAAGGAACTTGCATGTCAGGCAGGGACAGCTGCTCAGGGAAATAGCTTGTTTTGCAAGTTTTTAAAACCAAAAACTGTAGTGGAGGTAAAGCAGCTGCAGAGAGAAATACTCTTTTTACAATCAAAGAAGGATGTTTCTAAATTAAAACAAACAAGAAAAAAAAACACTTCTGAAAGATCTTTGAGAGGAAGTAAAGGAGAAACAAATCTAAGGAAAGCCAAAATAGCTAATGTTACAGTTGTTGCAATTACTCACATCCTAAACTAGTGATTGAGGAAGCTAGGTAAAAATGCGCCAAATTTTGGTCTTGGATCTTTGTGCATGTGGCTCCCATTCATGTCAGTAGTTATTCTATGTATGAATCTCAATTTAAAATTTAGCTTCAAGTATTTTTTCATTACTATATTTTAATCAAATACAAAAATGTATAAAGTCAAACAATAAGGGAATCAACGTCCTTCAGACATGTATGGATACAATCTTAGATATATGCAGAAAACCATAAATGACATTTTAATACATTAAATATATATTTATAAATTAAATATGGCATATTCTAATACTTCTAGACAATTTCAGGAAGTATAAAGGTGATATTCTTTATGTAATGGTTAGTCTACCCAATCAACTGTACATTTTGTGGCCAAGTCTTACAGCCCTTATTCAAGACTCGCCTCACTGACTTAAGTGGGACTTTACCCATGGACTACAATGAGCAGGATTTGGTCCTATCTTGTTAAATACAGTTTCTTGGGTAATTTACAAATGGCAATTCTCTTCTGTACAGAATGTGTGATTTTTTTTTGTTATAGTGCTAGCTGTCTGTGTATGCACAGAGATAGTGTATGCACATGTGGTTGTGATAGCTATGTGATAACTTCTTTATCACATGCTGTGTAATTTATTAAGTACCTATAATCCATTGTCTGCTGTCTCCCTGGGAGTTGTTCTAACATTCTAACCCCTGAACAGATTCAAACAGCTGTCATTTTATAACAACTTGCCAGGGAAAAGTTCCTTCCTTTCCCCCCTTAGTATGGAATTTCCCCCTAAGTTATATCTATTTGAAGTCCAGGACATGGCAAAAAAAAACCCAATTCTGGGCCAGAAATGGTGTTTTTAAATACAAAAGTATCATGGTTTAAAGTATGTCATTTTACATTCTTATAGGAAAAGAGACAGGAGTTTTATACTACTGGAAAGGAGAGGCTCTCTCAGCACTTGATTCTATCCCTGAAGAGAACTAATAAATTAGACTTAACATTTGTTTGTGTAGAAAGCTATATTATGTAATTTTTGAAGGGCTTTTTTTTTTTTTTGCGTTTTTCCTACTCTGAGCCTGGATATACTTGGACTCATGGTATCTCAGACCATGTTACAGGTGGAGGGTTACAAGAAATAGCCCCAATAAAATGTTTGAAAACTCTTTAAAACATTCCTAAAATATGTTACAGAAAAATAACTGTGGCATGGATAAAAACATACGATAATGTGGCACAGAATAAAGGTTTAATCAGCACTCATTTTTGAATGATCTACAAAACACATTTGTGGCTTTGAACACACACACATACCTATTCATTCTGTAGACACTCAACTGCTATTTGTATCATTTGTTTCTCTTACATACTCTGTTCTGATTATTTACTGTAAAGTGGTCTTTGTTTCATTGATTTCTGTCTGCCAAGGAAGAAAGTTTGCACTTCTAACTCTCGCGTCTGTCAGTACTGTACCAAAGAACTCAATCCCACAAGAGAGAAATTGAAGAAATGAAAACAAATAAGTTATAAAATGAAGTGACAATAATGTGTAGTAGCATAAAGCTTGCTTTGGGCTACTTTTGAAAAAGACAGTTAAGGACTTGTCCTAGTGGATGGTAGGGGAATGGTACAGATACATCCACCTACCCTTAGTCCATGAGAATAAGGAAGACGGTGTAGTCCAGATGTCAAAGGAGGGAACAAGGGGAAGATTTTTGAGTTTTCTTCCCTGCCACGCCACATCACACCACACCACATCAGTTCTGCAGCCCTTACCCATGTTGAATAGTATCTTTCAGCTGGACTCTCTTGGGTGTGAAGGTATTACTTAACATGAGCAACATTGGCAGAATCAGACCCATCCCGATTACTATGCGTACTGTACTTCACATTGCCACTGATGCTTAATTGATTTGACATGTGTAAAGCTCTTTTAAGTTCCTCACATAAAAGGCGTTCCCCTAAGTGTCAGAGTAGAGGTAACACTCTGCCTCGCCCCAACGTTAGGAGTTTGTCCACTGCTGCTGTACATGGCTTTTTGGGGATGGAGAGGTGGGAATTGGAGTGTAAATAAAATAAAATAAAATAAAAATGTTCAGGGTTTGAATCAAAAGACCACTTTTCCTTTTCAGTCAGCACAGTACACACACACTGGAATTTTTAACAAGCACATATACAAAAATGTATTGACACAAGCATCTGCTAGTGTACGTTTAACATTTAATGACATTGAATGCTGGCCTATTGTTGCTAAAGTATTCAAGTCTCTCTTAAGATTGTAATTGAAGTAACATGATATAAATGTAAACTTTAGCTTAGAGCACACAGAACACCCGAGACAGTTTGACACCTTCATTTCAGCAGTAAGAAATTACCTTTGTCTCTTGGTTCTTGCTTCTAGTTTATATGGCCAAGCCAAAAAATAATTACACAATTAGGGTTGACATACTGGTTCCTGTAATATTTCTTCCTTAAGTTTTTGGTGGCTTATTTCTACTTCAGATTACCCAGTCCTTTGTAATTCATACGAGGATGTCCATTTTCATTGCAATACATTTACTCATGAAGATTGCAAGTCTTGCATAATTTAATGATGAAAAGGCAGCATTTCATTTTCTCCAAGTGTAGTTATTTGTAGATTAAAGATAAACATTTGTGCAGCTAATATCATTTTCATAAGAACTTTGCCACCAACTTGAACACTGAGTGAAACCATTGATGAACAGGAATTGAAAACTACTTCTGCTTGAATTGTGATGGGATTATGCTTTTTGAAAGGAGGGATATGCAGTTATGTGCAACTGCTTATCTGAAAGGGAGCCATTTTCCAGAGGTCAGGCAACAGTTAGCTTCTTATTACTGATAGCACTTGAGTCTTTAAAGTCTCTCCAGTTCACATCTACCCTTGAATGGGAATCACACTCTGGCAGGCTCTCAGTATTGGGGGATAGCCTGGGGTTTAAATTGTATGCTAATCTTGTGTTTGGCTCCATGTATTCTGCAAGGATAGCTGGTGTGGTGGCATGGGGTTATGTGCCTGGAGGGTTTGTAACCCTCTTGCCCTTAGACTGACTATGTTCTCTTCTGTGCTCTATGCCTGGGGTTTATAGTATAGCTCAGAGGAGGAGTGCTGTCCTATGCCATAGGTTTCAGGTGCAGCTTGCTTCGGACATGACACTGGGGGTGGGTACAGTTGTGTGTTGCAGGGGTACTTCTTAGAAGAGTTAGGGCTCCTGCTGATTATCAGTTTTATGATGTGGAAGGAATTTTTGGCCCATGGTTGTGATTAGCCTTGTGGGATGACTTTTGCCTTCCCCATGAATACTCTGGAGCAATTGTGGGAGTACTGTGCGGCAAACTTTGTCTGTTATGTGGTTGGAATTCCCATGGAGTAGTGCCTGGGGAACTATTATTATTAACGTCAGTTTCTGTTCTATGGGGATTGTAGTCCTCTTTTTTCGTATGTTCATTCATCTTGTATTTTACATAGAATGGGGACTGAGCAATACTTGGATTGCTGGGTGAGTTTTAGATGCAGGGATGGACTCCTACTTTGGGCCACAGATTCAAGGGAGTAGGGTGTCAACGTAGATAAAATAGGTTATAGTGGATCACAAATTGAATATGAGTGAACAATGGGATGTGATTCTGATAAAGGCTAATATCGTTCTGGGATATAATAACAGAAATGTCATACACAAGACATGGGAGGTAATAGTCCCGCTGTAGCTGGCACTGGTGAGGCCTGTGTCCAGTTCTGGGTGCCACACTTCAGCAAAGATGTGGACAAACTGGCGAGAGTCCAGAGGAGAGCAACAAAACTGATAAAAAGTTAGAAAACCTGACCTGTGAGGAAAGGTTAAAAAAACTGCATGTTAGTCTTGAGGGAGGACCTGATATGTCTTCAGCTATGTTAAGGGCGATTGTACAGAGGAGGGCGTTCAGTTGTTCTCCATGTCCACTGAAGGTAGGACAAGAAGTAAGGGGCTTAATCTGCAGCAAAGGGCAATTTAGGTTAGATATCAGGAAAAACTTTCTAATTATAAGCTCTTCAGTAGACTTCCAAAGGAGGTTGTAGAATCCCCGACATCGGAGATTTTTAAGAACAGGTTATACAAGCACCTGTCAGGGATGGTCTAGTTTTATTTGATCCTGCTGCAGTACAGAGGATTGGACTTGATAACTTCTGGAGGTCCCTTCCAACCCTACATTTCTATGACTCTTGGATTTCAGTTTTTGGGGCCATATCACTTTTAATTGGGACACATGGCAATGCTTTCTCATCTTGCGGCCTAATAAACTTGCTATATGGAATATACTGGGGGTTGTAGTGGATTTTCTGGGGACAAGCCAAATATGTGTGAGGGGTGGCCAGTTTATTTTTCACATTTATAAAGCTGCAGCCACTGATTAACCAAATTAATTTGTTTTGTCTTGGTTTATCACCATGATTGTATCAAGATGGTAAACAGGATGAAGTTTAACAAAGACAAATGCAAAGTGCTCCACTTAAGAAGGAAAAATCAGTTTCACACATACAAAATGGGAAGAGACTGTCTAAGAAGGAGTACAGCAGAAAGGGATCTAGGGGTTATAGTAGACCACAAACTAAATATGAGTCAACAGTGTGATGCTGTTGCAAAAAAAGCAAATGTGATTCTGGAATGCATTAACAGCTGTGTTGTGAGCAAGACACGAGAAGTCATTGTTCCGCTTTACTCTGCGCTGGTCAGGCCTCAGCTAGAGTATTGTGTCCAGGTCTGGGTACCGTATTTCAAGAAAGATGTGGAGAAATTGGAGAGGGTCCAGAGAAGAGCAACAAGAATGACTGAAAGTCTAGAGAGCATGACCTACGAAGGAAGGCTGAAAGAATTGGGTTTGTTTAGTTTGGAAAAGAGAAGACTGAGAGGGGACATGATAGCAGTTTTCAGGTATCTCAAAGGGTGTCATAAGGAGGAGGGAGAAAACTTGTTCACCTTAGCCGGTCTAGACAGTATTTGGTCCTGCCATGAGGGCAGGGGACTGGACTCGATGACCTCTTGAGGTCCCTTCCAGTCCTAGAATCTATGAACCTATAAGATGTTGGTAGCATAGTAATTGTTTTTGTGGGTACTCTAAATCCCCCAGAGGAGGCTCAGCACCTTCCAGAATTGGGCTTGATCAGTACAGTAGAAAATGTACTTGGATTGTATAGTTTTAGCTATAAAATATTCTGTATTGTTGCGTGTCTAGTGTACAGTACCTTTACTGCAAATCAAGTCTTGCCACTTCTAGCAGCACAGTGTTACTGGGACCATTTCTAAAGAAATTGACAAAGGAGAGAAGTGCTTTCTGTAAAGGGCTACTGCTGTTTCAGCCAGCTATTCTTTTAACAAGAACGTGAGAGTACACTTAGTGGCTATTAAATTGTTAATTACAGTGTGTACCGTGTTCTCTAAACACAGAGTACAGTTAAAAGTTATCAGGAAGGAATCTCTTTCCTTAATTTTGAAACTAAGTGCAGGATGTGAGTTTTCAAGCAGGAGCCATGCACAAAAGTTATATTTCTTCCGATGGAGTTTATACCAATGGTTTTTCTTAATTATTCTTGATGTTTTGCCCATTATGCCATTAGCTTCCATAAAGGACAGAGATAAATAGCCAGTATCCACAAGAACAAAGTGTGAACTGAAAGCATTTAATTATTGATATCTTAGTAAGTAAAGATCTCAAATGATGTTGTCAAATTCTATAATAATCAGAGAGAAAATGTATTAGCTTGTTGTTGAAATGTGTGGCACAGAATGCACAGTACCTATGGATCTGTGAAACCAGCACATTAAACAATAGGTTTCCTAAATTCTCAGTGTTTATCCAACATTCACTTCCACAGTGGTAGTTCCTTACCCAGCAATTTTTCCTATTTTTTAAAGTTTTTTTAATATTTTTCTCATTTTTTCTACCTTTTCAGTTTAACTCTAATCTTTATTTATTTTTAAACTTCCCCTATAAACATTAAAGAAACAAGCGCTTTCTCAATGAGTCAGTGGAGACATAGCAAAGATTGTTCTCGATACCATAATGCTGTACTTTTGCTAGTTAGTCTTTCCTCGCATAATTTGTCACTTCAAAATGTAGGTTACAATGCTAACATACACTAGTTAGCTGTTTAATTGATTCTGTTGATAGCCTGGGTTAAGTGCTTCTCGCCTGTCCCATGAAAAACAGGGAATGGGGGGAACACTGCTTTAAAAACTGTGCATGCAGAGTCTGTGTGGGAGGTGTTTGCAGCCTCAAAGGTCAGGAACAAAAAACTGTCTTCCAGACCCTCAGAGCCTGAAGATCTGAAGGGACACTAGGCAGCACTTGAGATTTGCTGCTTGCCAGGCCACCTAGGCGTGCTTTCTTTGGCTGCCTCAGCCTTATCCATGCTCTGTACTGCAGTCCTTTTCTCAATGAGGATATAGAGAGGCCATGGGGCGATTTAATGCGGGTTCAACCAGCATTGCTTCATGTGGATTTGCAGCTGGAGATCAGCCAAGTATGGCAGAAACTTGTCCCGTAGAGTGGCTCCTTCAGCTTGCTTCCTTCTAAGGCCTTACATGCTCCCTGAGATCCAGTGCTCTTCTGCTGTGTGGTGTGTGCTCAGACTGGGCTTCCCTCGTATTTGGTGGGGAAGCTGGTGGTCATATAAGCTGCTGGTTATGAGGCCTTTCTGGTCCTCCTTCCTTTATTTTTCTTTACAAGGGTGAAAGGGAATATTTGCTTTGCTTTGAGTAAGATTACCTGGTTGCTGATTGACTGTATGATGGCTAAAACATCAGGGAGCAAATAACTTAGAAAGCAAATAAAATAAGTTACCTGAGTATATATTGAAATAGTTGACAGTTACTTGAGTATATATTTGGACTTCAACAACATTTTTTAATAAATTAAAAATTCCCTTGCTGGAATACTATTTACAATTAATATATTAAATAAAAGATATTTTTGTGTTCCATTTTTTTTTCAGTCTCTCACAGGTGCTACAACTTTCATGTTTTTATAGCATTAGATCAAATAATGCAGATGCTTGATTTCATACACTGGGACATGTTGCCAGGTTAATTTCTCAAAAAATATTACAAGTATTTATCCTTTTTTATAATTATACCATGTAAACTATTCAAAATTTCATACAGTTTTGATTTATAGTGATTACATACACTGTCAATGTTTACAGTAAACCTGGCCAAAGCACTGATACTATTAAGGAACAAATCTTGTTGCAAAAACTACTCTGAATTTAATGTCTATACTATGTGTTAGGTTTTCTGTATAGTACATTGCAATAGGATTGAAAATGTGTGTGTTTGGAGGAGTATGTTACCCACATTTTAGCTTAAAGTTAAATAATGTAAGAATGATATTCAGTTAAGATATCTTGAGGATTTAAAAATACTAGACATGTCATCTGTACGTGTGTATTAGTGCACCGAGCACCGTGTTGCATTTTCAGGGAGGAATACAAACAAGTTTGCATTTCAGTTATCCTTGGCAGTGCTGGACTTGGTCCTGTATTATGAACTCCACTCCCAGCAAAGGATCATAACGAGGAAGAAAATATAAATGTAAAAATTGTTACATTCTAGATAGATGTTTCTCAAAGACCAGAGAACTTCACGTTCTTTTTCTTTTCCTCCATATACCAGAGGCTTTACTTTCGTTAGTGATTATGTCTCATGACTTAAATACCTTAAATGCTGGTATATAATTTGTACTGCAGTGATCTATCTGAACCTGCTCTTATTACAGGTATAGAAGGATGCGTCTAATAAGAGATGTCACAGCTGCAGTATCCCTGTGCAGCTACTGCAAAACAAATATTGTAAAGGTATCTGTATAGCATGCAGCACAGTCGGTGATACTAGAAATATTCTTTTGTGCTTTGTATAAATAATGTTTAAGGATTATGAAGTAGTTAATTTTTTTTAAATGTGATTGATGATATTGTGGTAATGTTTTGGGACATCTCATCAGCATTTTCCTAAATGTTCCTCTGAGAAAAATAACTGTGATTTCTTCACTTTCCCAGGCACTAAAATGTCAAAATCAACTCATTTATCTGGGATTTGTGTGTACATGTCCCCAGGGATTTACTTTCTTCATGATATCCTAAATGAGTTGTACACTATACCTTTCACCAAACACAAATAATGCATTTGCTTACTAAACTTGATCCTGTGTCTCTACTTCTTCAGATTACTCTGAACCTATAGCATCCAAAAGAGAGATGTTGGATTCCATATAGAAAACACTGTGTGATAACATAATATACTTTACACAGAATCTAACAGGATTTATTATTTCTATTTTATTTCTTATTAATGTTTCCTTTAGTGTAGTTTATCTTGATGGAAAGGTGAGGATGGAAAAAGTTATAGCACATTTTTGTGGGAGGGGTGTATTATTAATATTTATTACAGCTGTGATCAAAGGCCCCAGTGTGCTAGGCACTATACAAACACATAGGAAGCCATGTTCTCTGCCTTGAAGAGCTAACAATGTAATTTAGTCAGAATTATTTAATTCCCTCAAAAAATTTTAACCTATTTTTCTTAATATTGAAAAGCAGTTATTTTATATAACATCCTACTGTTAGGAAATAGGCTATTTTGACGGTGCCCATTATCTCAGCAAAACTTCCTGCGAGGTTTTCTTGCCATGATCAGGGGTTTATTACCTGGCTGTAAAAATGAATTCTTGGCTGAATCTTGGCACAAGATATTTTAAAATTGCATGAAAGTGCTGAAGTTTAGAGGTGGGATTTTGAAAGCATTTGGATCCCTAAAACTCAAATCAAATGAAAACTTATAAATATAATAGAATTTAGGCTCCCACCTCCCTTACATTCCTCTGAAAATCCCAACCTAAAAGGAAAATAATCCAATAGGCAGTTCTTCAAAGTGTACAACTGAAGGTGAGGCTTACTAGTTTAAGATGATTGGTTGTGTTCATATAGTTTATAAACAGGCTTTGATTTTATTTTATTTTTTTTTACTAATCGTGTTTCAAGTCTTGCTGTACACATTGTTTGAGCAAAATGTGTAAAGTCGTTTTTATAAACCAAAAAAAAAGCTTGGCTTTTATGACTGTATCAGGGCAAATTCTCTAATCGTTGGTGTCAAGGCTCTATTTTGAGGAAGGCTGAATGGGGAAAGTGTAGTTCCAACACTTGCTAAGGAAAAGAACATACAACAGTCACTCAGTTATAAAGTTCTGCACATGCTCTGTCTCTCTCTTCACTTTTTACTTCAGTCAGTGGGCAAAACAGTGATTGAAACAGAACTCCAAATTGCTATTTTTTTAAATGGACTATTGGTGACTGTAAATAATGAACCCAGATCCTTACAGGGAACATTGAGTCAAATAGGCTAAAACCTGCATGTGTGAAGTTAGAACTGAAATCTGACTGGTGGCTAATGTATTATGTGGCCTTATCAATTTTATTAGTGTAGTGGAAGAATTAGGATGGCTATCTAGGGTTCCATTTCATAGAGGGTTAAAATTTCCAACTATGGGCATAAGAGGAGTGTGCAGGCTTTTTGTCTTTGAAAATACCACTCATAGTTTCTAAGCATACTAATGATATTTGCAGTGGTATAGCACCTTGCATTGTATCTGCGTAAAGCATTTGACAAGCATAAATTAATTAATTTAGCATCAGAACATTAACTGCAAGCCAAATTTGCTGTTGGTGTTAAAGGCTGAAAGTCCATGGAGGTCAGTGGAGCAGTATCCATTTTTACACAAGCAGAGAATTTGACCCAAAGTTTACATTCGGAGCTACATACATACTGCAGTAATTTTAAACATGGATAAACAGAAGGGTAGAGAGAGGAAGTAAATTGGTTGATGTGATACAGCAGGTCAATCCAGGGCAGGGAATGAACCTGGAAGTTCAGACTCTCAGTCCCATCCTATCACAACTAGACAACACTCATGGACACTGACACACTTCCATGGCCTCGTTTCTCTTAGAGCCATTACAGTCTATAGGTTAATGAAGGCCAATAGACTGTAATGTAAAGATTTTTTTGTGTGTTTACGCTCTGTACTGATTGACAGAACCCAATACCCTTTAAGGTTGCTACTAAGTACATGTATCAAAAAAGTCACAGTTGAAAGCCAGCCAACTCTCCACATTTATAAGTGTGAAAGTCAACAGTAAGGACAATTGAATACCATCCCATAACTTTCTTTTAACTCTTTATTTCCATACTTTTAAATGCTTGGTTTTTTGTTAATTATAATATTTCTTCACATTCACAATAACAATCTTTGAGTAAAGTTAATGAAGTTTTGCTCAATTGGTTGTCCTTGTTTCTTCAAACAGGAAGGGGGCAGTGTAGAGTTTAGTTGATCCACAAGGCCTTACACCTCTCCTATAGTTTGAAGCACCAGTACCCTGCATGCTCTCATACGAGCCTCAAACAGCCATGTCGAGGTTTGGAGTGAAACGCAAGGTTCCCATTTCTCTTCTACTGCTTCTTTTCAAAGACTCTAAAAACTACCCATTGGGACCTGCTGCCTTTAAAGAACTCTTGTAGACTTTATGAAACATGCCCTGCTGATTCAAATAATAATAATAATGCTGTAATAATGTTAATAAATCTTTTAGGTTTGATTAATAAGATGAACCTGTGTAGCTATATAACCACTAATCCTGTATAACTCTAAAATATGGTAGCATTTAACTGCTAAGTATTGAAATTTTACAGTCAAGCTAGGTGGTTTTCTTTTGGTTTTGTTTTTTAGCTAGAGAGCCCCAAAAAAGTCTGACACATTGATTAAAATGACACCAAATTATCACAGAAGTGTCTTTCTTGAGCAACGTTGTAAGCTGAGTGAAATCTGGTTAAAACTTCAGTTAAGAAGCTACTACTCAGTGGCTCTGATATTTAAGGTGATTTATAATGATTTTAACTGAAAAGCAGTTTGACAACTTTCTTTTCATACTTGGCAGAAAAAAAGTTGGTTGATATTCTGCAGTATGCCCATTGGTACAAAGGAGCAACACAATGGCTAGGTAGTCCATCCAAAACATGGTCTCTTGCCTAATGAAGTGAGACAAAATCCTTCTTCCAGTGGTGATGTATAGCAAGACCCTTGCCCTCTAAATTTCAGCCAGCCATTAAAGAGAGAACTCTTAATTCACTTACTATCCATTACAATTAGATACAAGAGTCATTAACAACTTTGCTTAATGATGGCTCATTTCCTCTCAAGCATGTGCTTGAGTTTTCGAGGAGACTTTACTATGGGGAAAGTTTGAAGAAGTATCAATAAAACCATTTTTCAGCTAGAGGGACACACATCACCCCCAAGTTGGCATTTCAAGCTCGGTTATTTTGCTTAGTGACCAGCAATTCAAATATGGTTTGACCAATACTTCGCAGAAACATTCCATTTCGCTTCAGCTCAGGGTCAGTGTTTTCCTAGCCAAACCGGCTTTGCTCGTTATGTTTCTGGGGGACTAAAAGCTAGGGCTTATAAAGAAACCTGTTTGCATTCGGAACTGTGTAGAGACACTTGTCTGTCCATTACCATGTTGAGTAGTGGTAATGTCTGTGTTTCCTTTGTAACGTATTACATTAAGTTGAATGAAGCTACTGTGTGATGTATCATCAGAGATAGTGATGTCACATAGGTTGCCTGGATGTTTGCTCTTGTTGTTACTGTATGTGATTGCCTTTAATATCTATGAAATGTTCCTACAGTTTTGAGAGTCAACAGTTCACATTTTAGTGCCTCCTCCTGCAGTGTTCAAAACTTCCATTGACTTCAGTGGGAGTTATGCAACTGGAACAACCACCAGTTCAGGCTCATAAATACTAACTGAATAGGTATTTCTATAATAGGCTGTAATGCTGTAAATCTACCTATTGGATCAATATTGTGCATTTTGGGGTCAGTCTTTTCCTCAGTTTGCAGCCTGAGAAACTGGGCCGTGCACTGAGGAGATCTGTGGGAAGTGAGGACTCCTCATTTCCAAGCTGTGGAGTTGCTCTACAGCTACTTCTGTAGCCTCGGGGTAGTAATTTGTACAATTCCTCTGCTTGTGTGCGTGTGTAAGGGAGAATGGCTTCACATAAGTGCAGATTGCCTGCCCTGTGCCCATTTCTTATTAGGACTAATGCTACATCTTTGTGGACTTATGCAGGGAGTCCAAGTGAAGATGTGCACTATGGAACCATGTGCCAGGATCCTTCTTCTTTGTCTTCTTCCAGTGCACTGGTTCGCTGCAGTCACAGTCCTAGGAACCTATGAGCAGGGAAAAAGAAAGGCATTATTTGCCTTTAAGAAGTGTTTGTGTGTCATCTGTAAACATATGTATATTATTGCTTTATTAGCTCACTATCATCCTGCCTGAAATCTCCTTCCATGTGCACGCTAATCAAAAAATATCCAAAGGCCCATGCTGTTTTGAAATAAAGTACCAATGCATAGGTTCATGCTTTTAAAAAGTACTTAAACACAGCTTTACAAAATGCATATTTTGAGAATTTTAGACACGCATATTTAGTGGCCTGTCTCAGCTCTGTAAGTACTCTTCTGTGATTCCAAGATTTCCTTTCGTTCCTTTCTCTTTACAAAACCTTTTGGTAATATAAAAAGCCACGTCAATTGTGAGGCTTGCATTGATACTGGTATGTATCTTGTATAAGTGGCTAATGCACTAGCATATACGCGTGCAGCCTTCAGCTTTGCATGCAGCATATTAAAGTGCCCTCTGTTTTATCTAAGAGCAGGTTCAAGGGCCCAATACTTGTTTTATATCAAGAGTGGTTTGTGATTCATACTGAAATAAGTAAGTTTAATGCTCAGACATGAGACTGCCCTGAACTCTCGTCTTATTTGTGCTTGGATGTCACAAGAGTCACCAATCGCTCCCTAAGACTTTAGGTAGATCATAGTTCAGCATGTACTTTGATGCTGGTCAACTTTTTAGTGTTAAATCTCCTTGGGTTTTTTTTAGTTTGTTCTAAAACTTCATTGATACAAATAGTTATATAATCTTTCCAAAAAAAAAATAATCAAGTGAAGCCTAGAAATGTTACTGTAAATAATTTTCTTTTATAAAACTATTAAGAAAACTAAATGATTTTGATATTTGTGGACACAAGATTTTTCTGTTGTTTTAACAATGGTATTTCTTTTAATGATAGCACGATTCCTTTAAGAAATCATGTGAAAATGTATGTATAAGCATGCAGCTAAGTCATTGACCTTCAATAGGTGTGGGTTTTGCTTTTAATTTTTAATAATATACTACTTTTGTGGACATGTTACTACCTAATTTCCAGCAGTAACATGTTCACAGAAGTAATATACACCTCTTCCCTGATATAATGTGACCCGATATAACACAAATTCGGATATAACACGGTAAAGCAGTGCTCGGGGGGGGGGGGGGCTGCGCACTCTGGCGGATCAAAGCAAGTTCGATATAACGCGGTTTCACCTATAACGTGGTAAGAGTTTTTTTGGCTCCCAAGGACAGCGTTATATCGAGGTAGAGGTGTATTTATTTTTAATTTATCTTTAATACTTCTCTTAGGAATGAGGATAAATATCAGTATGTTATCAAGTGAAACAACTCTGTTTTCAGGTCAGAAGATTAACACAAACTAAATCCAAATTGTAAAGAAAAGTTACACTCATATGTTCTACTGCATGGGAAGAAGAAGAGTGAGCGTAGTTAGTGAAAGCTTGTGAAGTACTGCAAGTGAGCTATAAAGTTCCTAAGATGTTTTCAAATTTGAGCTGTACTTACAGGATTGGACATTTTGTCAGAATAGTGCTGGCCAAGTCGTACACTTTTTGTCATAATAGGCTTCTGTTAATAGAGTTTTTATTATTTAGATTTGGCAGGCTTACATACTTCTTTCTATTGCATGAACTTCCTGCTAAGTTTCTGAGCTGTAGTTGGTTTATGACATAATTGCCCTATACGTTGATAACATCTTTTATCATAATTGTTTTTCATTGTTTTTAATAAAAGAAAAAGAATAATAGGACACATTGTAGAAGGTGGATTTTTGTTCTATTATTCATGATACTGAAAAACTACCCAAAATAATAATAATAATAATAAAAAAGATTTAGTTCCAAATGTGACTAATTCAAATCAGTTTATACAATGAACTAGCTAATGATCTTCAGTCTGGGGAGGTGCAATGCTTTTATACTGTTGGGTTTTTTTATGAATAGAATTGTAGAAAAGTTCCCATTGTGTGGTACTGTGAGTTTTGTACAACCATACTTTATCAACAGATGGCAACCAGCACATGAAAAATAATTAAAAAATAAAATGAAAAGAAACCCAGAATGAATTAAAGTGCTTCTTTGCGTTCTGATCTGCATTTTTGGTTTAGAATTTTTATGGTGAATTGCCATATTATCTGTTATATCAGTTTACAATGAGGCTCCTATCAGACATAAAACAGATTTATAATACCATTAAAACACAATATCAAAGAATGAATAAGCAATTCAATAAAATTACAATAACACAAAGATAAAATGAAAGCCTTTTCAATAACAGTTTTATGCAGGAACATTTTGCAGATAAATATGTGTTTATAGATCTTTTAAATGCACATTTATTATACTGCTCCTAATAGAGCCATAGGGGTTAATTTTTTCTGTATGTT
>NC_133787.1:21602179-21609679 GCF_003597395.2 Chelonoidis abingdonii | reverse complement strand
GTGTCACAGAGTGTGGGGGAGAGTAGGCCTGGCACTCCCGGCTTCCTGCAATTCACCTTGACTCTCAGCCAGCCAGGAAAACAGGTTTATTTAGATGACAGGAACATGGTCCAAAATAGGTCTTGCCGATACAGACAACAGGACCCACTTTAGTTAAGTCCATCTGGAGCCCCCAGGGAGGCCACAGCCCCGTTGGTAACCCCTCTCCATTTCCCAGTCAGCTCCAAACTGAAACTTCCTCCAGCCTCTCACTCAACCTCCCCCCGGCTCCTCCCCCAGCCTGTGTCCTTTTTCCAGTTTCCCGGGCAGAGGTGTTACCTGGCCTTCAACTCCCCTCCTGGGTTCTCAGGTTACATGTTCAGGTATGCTCCCTTTCCCAATGCAGGTAGTCCCAACTTCCCTGCAACCTTCCCAGGTCAATACTCCCGCCTCAGCATTCACATAACACATCAAGAACATTCACACTTCGTCACAGGTGGTCAAAGATATCTACCAGTAATAGGTACTGATCTGGCGCCTATTACCAGAGTACCTGGGTGCCTCACAATGTGCAGTGCATTTCTCTACCCATGCCCTGTGGCAGAGTAGGGATCTGCACCCAGGTCACTGAACCCTAGGCTGCACCCAGGTCACTGAACCCTAGGCTGCCACCCTATTCACTGAGCCAGCCTCCTTCTTTAGCCAGCCCCACACGGGATTCCCCCATTTCCTACTTCTAGCCACATTGTCTGATATCTCCCTTTGTTCCCTGTAAGTCGGGGTTATTCGGACTGAGGACTTGCAAAATCAGACTCCCAGTATGTAGCAGACTGGAGCCCAGGAACAAAGTTGATCAAAACCCAGAATAGACAAGTCAGTGCTGGGACTTGGTGTGCGGAGGGCAGGGCTGGCGCTTGCATTTAGGTGGCTTAGGCAATCACCTAGGGCGCCAGCATTATTAGGGGGCAGCATTTTGCCGGAGGGGGCGGCAGGGGGCTTCGGTGGACCTGCCACAGTCGTGTCTGCGGAGGGTCCATTGGTCTGCAGCTCTGCTGGAGCTGCCACAGACATGCCTGCGGACGGTCTGCTGGTCCCACGCAGCTCCAGTGGACTTTCTATCTGACTTGACAGCGGCATTGTAATAAAACTAATACAAGTGTGACCCTGGGTTGGTTTTTAGGGGAACCTCCACTGGAGCCGCAGGAGCGGCGCGCGGGGTGGTGAAATGGCCGTGCACTAGGGCACGAGAAACCCTGGCGCCAGTCCTGGCAGAGGGCAGTTAGAATCAGAACGCAAACACACACAGGTCAGCGCGGGACTCAGTGCATGGAGGGGTGGTTAGAGCAGAACTGGGAACACATGGGTCAGAGCTGGAACTCAGTGCCGGAAGGGTGTAGAATCAGAAACCCAGAACACACAGGTCAGCACTGGAGTCGTTGTCAGAGGGGTGGTCCAGATAAATTAAGAACTTTTGGCACACATGGTCGGTACTTGCAGCTCGATATGTGGCAGGATGGTTGGATCAAAGCCCGTTACACACTGGTTTGGTGCTGGGACTCGTGCGCAGAGGGATGGTTGGATCAGAACCCAGCACATAAGGGCAGTGCTGGACTTCGGTGTCTTGGGGGCAGTTGGATCAAAACCCCGCTACAACACTGATCGTGCTGGGACTCAGTTGTGCAGACATGCGTAGGATCAGAACTGAGCACACATGGCAAATACAATTTAGATGGCTACATCTAAGGTGGTGCATAACTGGCTGGATAACCGAAACTCACAGAGTGTTATTAATGGGTCCCAATTCCTGCTGGATAAGGTATAACAAGTGGGGGTTCCACAGGGTCTGTTTTGGACGGTCTGTTCAATATTTCATCAACGACTTAGATGTCGCATAGAAGTACGCTTATAAGTTTACGGACGATACCAAACGGGGATTGCAACTGCTTTTGGAAGACAGGTCAAAATTCAAAATGATCTGGACAAATTGAGAATGGTCTGAAGTAAACTGGTATGAAGTTCGAATAAAGACAAATGCAAAGTGCTCCACTTAGGAAGGAACAATCAGTTTCACACATACAGAATGGTTAAGAGACTCCTCTAGGAAGGATATGGCAGAAAGAGATCTAGGGTCATAGTGGGCCACAAGCTAAATAGGAGTCAACAGTGTAATACTGTTGCAAAAAAAGCAAACGTGATTCCTGGGATGCATTAACAGGTGTTGTTGTTAAACAAGACCACGAGAAGTCATTCTTGCCGCTCTACTTCTGCACTGGTTAGGCCTCAACTGGAGTACTGTGTCCAGTTCGTGGGCACTGCATTTTAAGAATGATGTGGATAAATTGGAGAGGTCCAGAGAAGACAGCAACAAGAATGATTATAAGGTCTTTGAGAACAGGACCTATTGAAGGAAGGCTGAAAAGAATTGGTTGTTTAGTTTGAAAAGAGAATGACTGAGAGCAGTTTTCAGGTATCTAAAAGGGTGTCATCAGGAGGAGGGAGAAAACTTGTTCACCTTAGCCTCTAATGATAGAACAAGAAGCAATGGGCTTAAACTGCAGCAAGGGAGATTTAGGTTGGACATTAGGAAAAAGTCCCTAACTGTCAGGGTAGTTAAACAGTGGAATAAATTGCCTAGGGAGGTTGTGGAATCTCCATCTCTGGAGATATTTACACGTTTTATTAAACCAGTGCAATCACCTTTAAACCTTCTGTTAAAAGTGCTGAGCATTGAGCAAATGGGGCAGTACTTTTTGGTGGAGGGTTAAAATCAGGAAATCTTCTCATCCATTTTGTTGTCCTGGATAGACAATTGACTTTGTTCTTACCTCCGTAGAACTGGCTGAAGGATAAGATACTTGCCAAGATTCTTCTCAATAAAGCTGCACCAACCTCTATACTTCTATACTCACAGAACAGCTGATTACATATTTGATATAAGCCATCCATTGTGCTGCTTTGGTTTTCTTGAATTTGCCTGATGAGCTCATTTTCTTAGTGGGGCTTCTCTCCAAGTGTTCCCTGTCAACTCTGTTCACTTATTCCTCAAGCCTAATACATAATTCCAGGTCAGGTAGAGAAGTCTCAACGCCCATAGGAAGCTTGATTCCTTCAGTATCATTGGTACACCATTCAGCTCTCTCTCTCTCTCCCCAACAGAGGACTAAATATCTCTCCTCCTAGGTGGTGTGGTGTGTGGAATTCTCGGAAGTGGCAATAAAATTGCCACACCACTAAATTTGTATTCACTTTGAATCTGAATGTCCAGGCTATGTAATGCTGACATATCTAGGCTATATAGGTGTAAAATAGTTGGTGTTCTCTGCCGCAGGGCTTCTCACTCTGAGGATCCTCTAGAGATAAGATACCATGTAGCTTTCCTGACCCTTCCCTAAAAAATATATTAATACATTATGGTAAACTAAGAGCTCTTGTTTTTGCTTGGTTTCTTTCCACTTCTTGCTGTGACTGCTTTATGCAGTGAAACTAACTTCTGAAGATGTTATGTATGTTATAAAGCAAGATCCATCATTAAATTGGCTTCTTCAGTGGAGTAGGGGTAGCATCATCATGGTTGCTGTTCCAGATGGGGTTCCTGCTTATTACTTGTATTGGCCCCATCTATTGGGAGTTTCTGTAGAAACCGGACTTTGTAAACCAAGAGAGACAGATAGAATGTCTGTGCTGTAACTCTCATTTGTATCTTTTCCCATTGCAATATATGTCATTAATAAGCTGAACTACACTGTGAAGTTTAGCTTGATAGAAGTGTGTTATCTCTTGCATATACATGTTCTCTGCATTATTTTTGAATACATTAGAACATGAGAACATACATTATAGCAACTGGAAAAGGCCACATAGGCAAATGTGCTTGAATTTTATTAAATTCTGCCATCTGCTTCCTTCACAGTATTCTTTGATTCATGAGAACAGATCTATTTTTAAAATATAGTCTTCAGTTACCTTCATCCATAGCTTATTTCATATTTTACCATCCATTGAATGAAATTGTGCTTAAATTCCTGACTTATTTCCAGTTTCCTAATGTATAAGGTTACACATTTAGGTTCTGATTCCAGAACCTTCTTTGCATGGGCAACCCTATGCAGAACTACGTTAATGTCAGTGGCTCTCCATTTAGACACAGTGGTCCACCTGTATGGTACAGCTTGCAGGATCCAAGTCTTGGGTTCTGAAACTCTTAACAAATTCTCTGTGGAACTTTATCCATCCTTTACCTTAGCATGAAAATCTGCTAGGTACCCCCATTCCTTCCTGGGTTACTTGGGAGCTGGCAACACTCATCTAAGTGTGTAACCTTACACATTAGGAAACTGGAAATAAATAAGGATTTAAAGCACAATAATTTCATCCAAGGGATAGTAAAAGATAAAATAAGATATGTATGAAGGTAACTGAAGAATATTTCAGGTGCCTGAGTTCAACAATAAAGGAGATGCTGAGTATCTCAGTGGTGATGTTGGATAGGTGGCAATCCTCTGTCCATCCCTCTGCTGCATCCGTTTCCTTATAAAGGAAATTAATCTTGCTGGTGCCTCCACTTGATTGGGCTCTTGGGAGTCTCCTGGAATAAATATGAGTTGATCTATGCAATGGGTCTCACTTAAAAGTACCAATTATAAACATACTCAAGTATAAACAAATATCCTCTTAAAGTTAACGCACCTTTACTTAACAACTTAGAAAAATGTCACAACCACTTCAATAAATCAATTAATAAATGCAGTTTAGAGTAGTAAATGAGACTTAGCCAACTTACATTTACATTAATACCATCTGCTCCACCCCAACGTGTATACTCCTCTGAATTTCAGAGTTCTAGACGCTTGCGTGGGCATGCTTGAAGATCTTGAAGCACCCTGTTGGTCCAGTAAAACAATCCAGCCAAGCCAACAAGGGGCAGAGCAATTCTAACTTGGGGTCATTCCAATCTGCACAACCCCTCTGAAGATGGGAGGTGTTATAACCAGAGGTCGCTAATCCTGAATCCTGGTTAGACAATGAAACCACTCTGTCTCTTCTCAGACCCCTTAGAGTCTCTTCACTATTCCTCTTCCCTTGTAAGCAGCTTCCCAAACAACAAAGGTGGTAGTTACTTACACTGCCTTCACTGCATGCCAACCTCAGTCAGTTCTGGGCACAGCAACAGTCTCTGTGCTGGCTCCAACGAAGCTCAACAATAGTGTCCATGGCTTCCTGCTTTGTCAAAGCCCCAGCAATTTCTCAGCAGCACGTGTAGCTTTCTAACAACAGCTCCTGTCTTAGAAAGAGCTCCACAAAGCAATCTCAGCTCCTCCAACCAGGATCTCAGTCTGCATCTTCTGGAAGTGGAAGTTTCTCTCTCTCTCTTCTCAAAGGCATCATGGGAGTTGAAGTCTCCACTCAGGATCATCCCAACTGGAACACTCCCAGTAAAGTTCAGAGGCCTCTCTAGTAGAGGGTGCCTGCACAAATACTTTGGGGTTTTTTAATGATTAGTTGGTATTCTGGATATAATGAGTTACAAATAAAGTAGTTCCAGGATAGGACACTTCCACTTTTCAAGTGCCCTTTCATCCCCTTATTGACGCCACTTCTCTCTCCTCATCTGTCTGGGTGATCAGTTTTATTGCAGCCACACTTCTAGTGTTAATAAGATCAACATATGAATGGTTGACCTTTTCCAGTTGTTTCTGCAAAATGATGTAATGCACCATATTTTGAGTCATCTTTTATGCTCCCACAGACATTTCTTATTGTACCCATGAAGGTTGATAGTACGTAATATTCTGTTCTATAGCCATGTCGTCTTTGTAGAATCTCCTCTCAAGTCTCCAGAAACACACTGAACATTGTAGTGGATTTCTGGACCAATGGTCGCATATTTTGCATTAGAAAATGAGGAATCCCCATTTTATAAATGTTACTAAATTGTCCTGAGATTGCATGATGCAAATAGCAGCAGATGCCATGCAAAGACATTACACTCTGTCACGGAACTGTAAAGCATTAGAAACTAGATGAACATCTCTATCAATCCACAGGCAACAAACATGTCAGAAGTGGCCTTGGGTACGACTTTTGGCCGAACATTCTGAGTGGTGGTGTACCCCTTCATCTGGCAAATATCAAAATGCCACTGAATAATGTTAAGTGAAAAATGACATGGGGTCTGGAATATTAGCCATGACAGTTTGAAAGGATGTATGCTAGTGACCAAACAGAATCAGTGGTTAGATGTGTAAACCCCCTTTTAGCTGGCAGTGCAATAGCAAGTGATTTGCATACATGACATTTGGAATTGGCGCACAGAAGGCACTTTCTAAGGAAGTGTAGTGGTGTGTGTGTGTGTATGTGAAAGAATAGCACCCAAAGTTGATCAGTGTACCAGAGAGTTGGCTTGGCGCTCATCCTTTCCAGTACCCTCAGCATCAGTCGTAAGTCCCCTACCAGAAGAGTAAGGGGATTATACATTTCCTCCGTTGTGACCTTACTAAGGATACAAAATATCGTGGTGAGAGTTTAATCTGTGTAGTGCTACGTTCAGATGTGAGCCTTTGAGCAAAGCATTAAATATAACCTTGACTCCATTGTTGCAGTGCGTTGCCACCATAGATCTTCACCACCACCCTCCATTGACAAACATAATCTGATGGTCACATCTGCATGTCAGTCCCATAAAAAGAAACCCTGAGCCTGTCAGAGTGTGAGGGCAGAGCATTAGTGATTTCAATTCTGCTTTATTTTCAACTTGAAATGGAGGAAAACAGACAAAAAACAAATAAGAAAGCTAAACAGTTGCGTGAGAGCTAGCAATTTGCTGGGCTCCTAGTGACAGACACTGCATTATCATAATTGTCTCTTCTACATGATAGGACAGAAAAATAATAATGTCATTTTAGTTATAGCTGGGGTGCCCCCTTTATGAGAGTCATACAAGTTTCTGCCAAGTGGAGTAGGTCAAATGACATCTTTTGATCAGGCCTGTCCAAAGAGATCAAAGATGAATGGCAGGTAATGGATATCCAATGACAAACCAAATCTAAAACAGAAATAAGGCTGCCAGAGTCTGCCAGTTACCCATTAAAGGCTCACCTAACTAAGGCAGGCTGTTTGACATGTTAGCCAACCACCTAAATCAGCCAAGCGTAGGTTCTAAAATTGTGTATTATCATTGGAAATGGCTATTATTTCCTCAGTAACATTTCTGTTAAGGCTTTGTTTGTGTAGGGCTGACCTGCAGTCAGAGGAAGTAGAATCTTGAGTCAAGGAAAGCCTTTAGGCTGTCAGCAGGTCAGATCTGTTCATAGCCATTATCTAGTTTTAATTGTTTGTTTCTAATAGAGAATTGACATCTTCCCTTAATTCTTCAGAGAGCTGCTTTTCTGCATGGAAAAGTCCAGAATCATTTTATTTTCTGCCTCCAGAACATGTGGGGTGCAACAGCAAAAGCAATGTAGTTAACAGGCTGCAACATGCTAAATAATTTGAATGATGTCCACATACTCCATTTACTGAGGA
>NC_133787.1:21569679-21597179 GCF_003597395.2 Chelonoidis abingdonii | reverse complement strand
CCTTATTTACTTTACATACAACAACAGTTTAGTTATATATTATAGACTTATGGAAAGAGACCTTTTAAAAACGTTAAAATGTATGACCGGCACACAAGACTTTAAATCAGAGTGAATAAATGAAGACTCGGCACACCACTTCTGAAAGGTTGCCGACCCCTGGACTAGTTATTCCTGATGAAGTAGAGAAAGGCCATCCAGGGGGACAGTACAATGCAAGCCTGCTGTTTAAACAAAGTTATCTTTCATTTATTTCATATTGTGGGAGGGGTGGAGGTGGGGGAGATTCAGGATGGACATAACTAAAATGAGTTTCTGCTAGAGCTGAAAAACAATTGACAACTGATGTGACTCTTCATAAAGCAACTGAATTGTAGGTTGCAATCAAAGATTTAGTATAAATATGTGTACCTGATATCTCTCTTCACAGTAGTGTGCAGTCACATGAGCAATGAGTAAGACTAAAAACTGCCACACAGAGACCAATGGTTCTTTTACACTTAGGATAAGACTCCAACAAGACTGTTACTTGAAAATAGGCTTCATTGGGTATACACACTAAAATATTATTTACATCCATCATACATAAGTTTTTAAATAATATCATTAAAATGTTCTTTAGCTATAATTGTATGAGATGGATGCACCTGCTTGATGTAGATATTACACCATTATTGCTGTTGTACTGTAAAAGGCCTATTTTAAAGATTCCTAATGGTAATGAAAATATTCTGATATAGCATTAAGGATTTTGCTACTGAAGTGTGTTTAATGTAAATATGCTGTCAGATACCCTTCAAGTAATTGACAAGAGCAGATGATTAGCAGTGTTCTCAATAGTGTTTTTGCATAATCTTACATTTTGACAGAACTCTTCAGCGGCTTGTTATTGTCAGCACTCTGCAATCACTATTACTTTTTCCTTGACAACATTTACTTTGTCATTATAAATCTTGTAAGTGGTCATTTAACTTGTTCAGTATTCATGTAAGAGTATCATTACTAACACAGTTTCTCAACAGGAAGACATTTTTCCAAATATCGTGAAAGTAAACTTCAAACAACTCTGAATGAAGTAGATTGACTGCTAGTTCTCTGAAATACTCACCTGTATCAGTGCTAGTCTTAGTTATTATATGTTTCAGTGATTATTTTGTTCAATAAGAAGGAGATTACATTCTCATGTTGCCTGTCAAATTCATCTGGGTGGTTTTAGGCTTTTTGTCAGTGTTTTCGTTCTTTATTTTTATTGTTTTAGTTATCATTTACATCTAACTGGCCAAAATTAAGCAGTTGTTATCCATAAGCATTCATAATGACTTACAGTATGTAACATTAATAGCCAATATAATAAACCATCACCTTTATTGAAGCATCTCTTGTTTCTACAGCAGTTCTTTAATCTGTCTCAATAGATTTCTAGTGTACAGCTCATATAGATCTGGTCAGTGACAAGGGTTAGAGTAGTCTTGTAGAACATTTACTTGTAGCTGTGAAAAGCCCACATTCATCAGAGGATTAGGTCGATCAGATTGTACCAGGATCAATGGAAGGCCTGTGTGATCCCTCTTAGGCTGTAATGTGTTCACCTTCTTTGGAGAGAATTCACATACACACACATTTCTGTCTTAAAGCCATTTATCTCAGAATGTCAAATTGCAATAATTAACCATTATTGATCTTAAATTCAATTAACTTCATTAACAGAGGTCACGATGAGGGTGCTTGTAAGGGAAAGGCACTTGACAAGTGTCTTTTCTTATGTGACATTGAATGTTCACGGTTGTGGCTATAAACTACCATAGGAACATCTTTTAAAAATGACAAGAGTTTGGTTGGTGACTGAGAGGAGATGTTTACTATTTAGATTTCAGGTTTTCCACTGTATTCCCTTTTTAGGAATCCGTGAACCTTGTACTTCCAGCTTGTGATTTTAGTGGGATATTTAGTGAACTGCCCAACAGTACAGTTCATTAGCTAATGCAGGACAGAGACTCATTTCCAAAATAGTATGATTAGCAGATGAATGAAATGAATATTCAGTGTCTCTCTCTGCTGTACAATACAAAACAAAATGGAAACATCTTGTACAGGGAAATCCTGAAGTCTTTACTCAGTTCTTAGTCCTAACTCAGGCAAAACTCTCTTATTGTAGCGGTTAGTAGTCCCTAAGTAGGGCTGAATAGAAACTGAGTAAGGATACCAGGTATTGACCCATAACAAAGTCTCTTTTCATGGAGCAACTTCATTGTAAGTGGAGATTCACAAAGCTGAAATTGCAATTTGCACAGTGCAGTGCATTGAAACAGTTTAGGAATTTCATTGTACTTCACTGTTCACATATTGCACAGAGTTCATTATGAGCAGGAGGTGCACCTAAAACTGCTATTGAAGCCACTGTATAAGCGACTTCAGTGGGAATTTGGGGTTCACAAGGAATGAAAGATTAGGCTTGAAGGCCTTTTTATGTAAGGAAAGAATTAGCCAATGCATTTTGAACATCTTGAACTGCTATGATCATTTAAAAAATACTCTATTAGAGTGATTTCTACACTCCAATTGAAATAATTTTTAAAGTAAGATCATTATTGTACACCTGAATTTTAAAATGTAGCATGAAGGTTTTGCTGCACGTCCAGAGATCCATGTTTATTTTTCATCTTGCTACTACTAACACAGAGCCACTGTTCAGGCCACTAAAAAGGTTGCAAGATAAGTACAAATTAAAAGCAACAGGAATACGGGAAAATTACAGAGAGTAAAGGTGTAAGATTTTTTTCATAACATTCTCAGAAATTCTAAGTAATAATTAGAAGAATAGAATCAGAGAAATTTGGAGAGAGGGGATACTGTTCAGGAACAGGTTTCTGAGACAATTTAAATGGTCATTTTGTCACTGCGTTTGCTATTTCCACTCCACTATACAAAACATTTGCTGAGAAGAGGCAGGACAGAAGCAGAATGATTTGATTACGGCATTTGATCATCTGAAGAAACTAAAGTTCCCTTACAACATCTGTTTGCTTAATGAAGGATTATAATAATTAAGAACTATTAGAGCCATATTGAGAACTTTTATGTTCATGACTATTTATCCTGGAGTTGTCTGTGAATCTTGTATTAGTTTGTCAAATGCCCTATATACTTCCCAGTGATTAAAAAACGCTACCCAAATGTTGATTTCAAGCCAGGATTGTGGCATTGTTTTTGTTTTTAGAATCCATTCATTTAAAGGGTTTAGTGAAAGATGCATGTTACCTTGTGCTGTTAACAGCCTTTTCCAAGTAGATTTGTGTTTCCTGAGGATTTGATGGAATAATTTTGCAAACAGAAAGAAATTGATAATTTTGAGGTCAGAAAACCACCACGTAAAGTGTGTCAATAGCTAAATATGTGGTCCAAATCCAAACTATGGTTAAGGCTACAATACTGTCTCTGTCTCGCCCTGCGGACACGTGACACTCATTGTATTATACACCTGCATAGAGTGGAGAATTCAACACAGTTCTGTACGTTGCAGCCAAGGAACCTGCCCTGGAAACCAGCAGGAACTGGAGTTATGTCTTGCTTAGAACTGGTCACGTTATTCATAGTGAGTAATTCATACAAGAAATTTAACTTTAGCTGAAATAGCTGCAAATAGACTAATTTTACTAGTTTATTTGTTAATTGGAATTGTTCCCTTCACTTCAGCAATTAATGATTTACCATTTGTAATTGACTGCTTTGCTTGGTATTGTTCCTACTTTCTGGTTGGCTGACTGATGCTTGAAATATTATAAGCGAGAGGAGTACAGATATTGAATACTCATATTCACTGTGAATAGCTCTGTTCTTTGGCAAATGGGTGTATTTTTACAGAGAACAACCATTCTCCAATAATTTGTGTGCGCTGAGCTAGGTGGGTGGGTGAACTGTTTGCCTTCACATGTATGAGACGTGAACAAAAAAGAACATGAATGTGGTCAAAGCAAACAGCAATTCAGAATCTAAATGAATGATCACAAGCACTGTTTTTCTGGTTGCCTTGCTCTCACTGTGATGCTGCTCATAAAGGACAAGGTTGTGCTTGGCTATTACATGCATGCAGTGAGGGGAGGAGGTAAGAAGCCTTTGCACAGATTGCAGAAAAAATTCCAGTCCCTGAGTTCACAGGACCACAGGGACTGGCTCAGCATGTGTAGTGTCTCAAAAGGGGCAAGAAGGACGCAGGGTCCTAGCTCTGTCCCACAACAGTGTATGGCAATGGGTATACTTGTTTGCTCCTTGGAGCTGCATGAAGCAAAATGCCTCCTGGAGCTCTCTCTAAGGCAGTGTGGCTTTACGCTGCTCCTGGTGTAAATGGCACAGGAGGGCACACAGACCATGGGCCAGATTCTGTGCTCTAACTCCTGTTCACCTATTTTCATGACCGAAACAGAGAAGAATTTGGTCCACTATCTCTACAAACTTGCTTGGGACAAAGAAATCCAGGTGTTATTTGCATCCACCACAAGTTAGTTGTGTTATATGGGTGTAAATGAGAGTTGGCAGCTCCTGAATGGTCTCTATTGCCAAACTGTTGTTCTTGCTGTGACAATTCTTATTTTAAAATAGGTATTTAATTCATTTCTGAACAGCACAATATGACATATAAAAGCATGTTTCTTTGATTCTGATAGTACTCAGCACATTGTCCAGGCTGGTGGCTTAGATGTAGGATGTCATGATGAGTTTCTTTTTAGGGCCTACATTCATCTCTGGTCAGCAACTTCATGTAGAAAAGGGCAGTGAGGGCTGATGTCATCATGCAAGCAGGTCCAGCTCTTTAGCAACTCCTCAGCCAATCCGGCACCTAGAAGAGAAGGCTGCAGTGTGACGTGCTGATATGCTGCTCAACATGTTGGACAGGTGTGGTGTGAGAGCTCATCTGTGGGTGATTTTAACAGGTTTCAGAAACACAGGTGCCCTGCTCAAAAGATGTGCTGCAGGGAGTGAAGGTCTCATGCAGAAACCAGGGCAAAACACCAGCTTGGAGTTGACAGAGGTGTGATTTGTCAGCTGATTCTAGTATCTTAGAACAGATCCTTCCCTATTGCTTACCTCAAGTTCCGCTTTATGCTGAGAGCAGAAAACTTGTGGGAGAGTTTAGGCAGTGCCTCTTCTTGACTCAGGGATCATTCCTACATTCCCTGCTGCTGAATGCAGATGCTGGCCATGTGCAGGTCTTGCTGCTGTCAAACAATAGTTTGCTCCAGAGATTTGTGATCACAGATTCTGGGCTTGCGCAATGGACACAGTTGTGGGCATTTCACTGGGGAATTCAATCCTTAATTATTTTTAAAGATTAAAAGTGTCAATTATTTCTAGTTTTGTGCACATGCAGAGGAAGTTTAGGAACAGAAACTAGAACTCCAGACTCCTGGTCCTGTTCTACTTATGTGTTTTGCCTGTATCCCTTCATTATAGAAACTAACTTAACAGGTAATTTAAGAATTCTAGGTTCCTTTCCTAGAGTTTCTATGTGACCTTAAGCAAGTAGCTTAACTCTCTGTGCCTTCATTTACCCTTTCTACAAAAAGGTAATAACAGCACTTACCTGTACTACAGGTGCTGAGAGGAATAGTACATTAATGCACATTAAAGCTGTTGAGCTCCTTGAATGGAGGGTCTAAATAGAAAGGCCAAGATGTTATAAAAATTCATCTGCTATAATCACTTCAGTTTTTCAGATGTGTGTTAAATGTGTTTATTACTACTTGCCCTGGGGAAGTACATTGTGACTAAGGAAATAATATAAACGAGAGATATGAAGAATCATCTTTGACTTATCAAACTTCTAAGCAGTAGTTGGTTTCAGACAGGAGAATGCCTTCCTTATCCGAATAAGTAGCCTGAGTAAGTGCCTTCTGACGACTTAGTCTCGTTTGTTGGATAAGCATGTTCCAAACTGCATAACGTGGAGATGAGATATGTGAGATTTTTCAGACAGAAGTTTACTGAACCTGAGTAATTTGAATGGGAGATTTGGGTTCTGCTGCTCTTTCATTTTAACTACACCTAAAAGCGAGGAAGCATGGGATTCAAGTGACATGAGAATAAGGTGCTTAGTGTCTAATTCCTTTCATTCTGTGTTCAGGCTGGTCCATGTTTCAGTGTAGCAGAAACTTTCTTGTTATCATCTGTTCCCTATGTATTCATGTCTCTGTAATTCTCTTCTTTAATGCTAACAGTTGATTTGCGCTCTCTGAAGTTGCTCCAAATGTAATACCAGTACAGGATGCTGGATTAGAGCAGCTGGCTAGCTTCCTGTGGCCTATTTCTGAGCTTTCTGTATCAGACAGCTGCAGTACTTTCAGCAAAGAACCAAATGCTAATATACTTCAAAGTTTCTGGTGCCTAATGATAGCCACCCATTACACTGGCATGCTGTCACATCCATCCCTACTCCGATCCCCAATAATTTAATACCACATTATTATTGGCATGAAGAAGCTGCAGATTTATTAACACACAAAATATCCAACTAAACAAGCGTTAATCATGCACATTACATCAAATTAACATGTAGAAAATTAATATTCTTGACCTTGACAGTGGGCAGAATAATAAATCTTGGAGTAGACTATTACTTCAGTGGAAGGTACCAACTACTCCAGCCAATGTGTGAGAGAAGCATGGATCTCTCCACCTGGAAATAACATTTCATTTCAACTACAGACAGTCCCGCCCCTATGAAACAGAGCCTCTGACCTCTCTAAGCAGGAATAATAGCTAGATTGCCATGCCTCTTGTAAAGAAAGCATTGCCATTCGCCATTTATGTTGCCACTCTTGGGGGGAGAAGGCAGTCCCCCCTAATTTCTGTTACATAGCAAGGCGCTTCTGAAATGTGCGGATTGACAGCAACTTGGGGATCTTCTTTTTAATCCAAATAATTAGTACATTCTGGACAATGATGCTACAAGCCTTTGCACAGCATTCACCACCTCTAGGCTTCAGGTTGATTTTCAGTGGTGTATAGTTCATTCAGTGCTCCACCTCTATGCAGAGAATGCCAGTTCTGTTGGATTTTCTGTGATGTTTGTATACATCTTCAAGGAACTGGACTGAGATACCGATTCATTTTCTCTCTGTTTCAAAATTTCCATTGGACTGTAATCATTTTCATTTGCTACCAGCCTGGGCTAGTTTTCATCCAGTGATCTACTCTAAAGGTGGAAAGTTCCATTCCAAACCCTGTGAGCTGTTCCCTCCTATATCCCTCACTTTCTTAGTTATTTCATACAAAAATGTACAGGCAGACCAACAACAGGATATCCCTTGTCTGTTACTGATAGCAGTGAACACTCATTGTGTATGTCTGGTCTGTAATTTATGTGCTATCTATTGAAAGAAAATAAAATTTTTCAATTGCTGTGCTCAACATTTTGTGCTGCAGTCAGATCCCTGTCCAAAGAACCAGCCATATCAACTCAGACTGTGATCTCCTGAGATCTCAGACAATAAGCAACATCAGGCCTGGTCACGATCATTTCTACTCCCAACCCCTTTCTTTTGTCCTCCCTTCTTAATGGAAGAATTTTAACTGCTTCATATTTTTTAAGGACTTTGAAGCTTTTGCACAGTGCACTGAAAATCAACTGAATGCTTGGGCCCTTCAGGCAGATGGATTTTTATATCTTGTATTGATAAATATATATGTAGAACAGATTCTGCTTCCCCTTTCTTCCTCTGCAGAACATGGTTCTGCAGCTCAATGAGCAGGGGATGGAATGCCCTTTTACGGGCCCTGTGTACCATGTTTCTCAGTGACTTCTGTGCTGCCACCCCAGGGTTTTTAAGTTGGACTGGAGGATATGCTGGTGTGGCTGGTGAATCTGTCACAAAGCAGATTCACTGGCTGAAAATGTGACACCGATGTATGGAAGCAACCTGAATTTCTGAGGCTGCAGTGATGGCGATGGAGCAGCTCCATAGCCAGCGAGGGGGATTTTGTTTATACTGGGCTTGGCACCAGGAATTACCCATAATAAGTACAAGGAGAATGTAATGTTAGACATTATTATATGGCTTCTTTCAAGTGGAGAGGGAGAATTGTGTAACTCGTAAGTATTTGAGCAAAGTGAAACCCTCTTGAGTGTGCTGTGGTCTTTCCAAACTAATTAAATTAGAGCTGTCCCTGTCTGAGTCAGTTTGGGCAGGAGAGAGGCTGTGTTCACAGTGTGTGAAGAACCCCGGCATAAGCGGGTGCAAATCCATTCGCTTCAGTGGAGTTGTGCTTGCTTACATCAGGGTTGAATTTGGCCCAGGGCGTCAGCAGAGCCGTTACCAGTATAAACATTTTGATTTAGCCACATAGTACCCTCCCATATTTGTAGAAATACGATGGACTGATATTAGTTCCCATTGCTTGCATGGTGTCCATGGTGTGTGTATGGAGTATGTCTGTGAGTATATCCATGTATGTATAGTATGTGCATGTATAGATTGTTTGGGGCAGTGATGTAGCACGTTATTTTTGCTAGCGAAGAAATGATGCATAACTCAGTTATGAAGGTAATTCCCTCTCATAGGAAATGAATTCCATTATATTACAGCTTACTGTTACGTATTTATATTAAATGTGTTAATTTCATTTTTACCTAGCAGTTTAGTTAATAATTATAACAAATGTTAATGAGGGAGCTGTCTGTTCTCGACTTCTCTTTACCTGTACCAAGGATAGGTTTCTTCACTCTTCTGATACCTTAATTTTCTGTACAAACCAGGGGCATTCCAGGAAAGCATTTTCCTGGTTTTTCCAAATTGTCTGTCACGATCATAGACACATTTGGGTTGCAAGTGACTTCCCCAGGGTCACCTAGCCTTGCAGGAAGTACAGTGAAAAGTTTTGTGTGGAGTTTGTTTGTTTATGTGAAGGGGAAAAAAGCCAGAAAAGAACAACATAATTGCTTTCATTTCAATTCATACTAATTTATTTTGCCTTTAGAAGCACCTTTAAAGTCACCCCCCCCCCCGCTTTTGGGTGTCTTTGTTAGACGTTGAGGTGTTTAAGGAACAGTCACACACCTACCTCACCGTTTCGAACATTTACTTTACATATGAAAAATATTAAAATAGGAAAAAAGACAAAGAAAATAAACCCACACAAATAAACATGGGACTGGGCGACAGGTGATGGATCACTTGATGATTACCTATTCTGTTCATTCCCTCTGGGGCACCTGCCATTGGCCACTGTCGGAGACGGATACTGGGCTAGATGGACCTTTGGTCTGACCCCGCATGGCCGTTCTTAGGTTCTAACATTGTTGCGACTTGCATTTAATGTCCAGTGCAGATCGATGGAATAAACAGGTGACCAGCTGCGGGATGGCACCAGCTCCAGTTGGTTTGGATGAGGGTGGTTTACGTCTTGCTCCTTCTCATAGGTACCCTCATCCTCTGCACAAAGGAAGGGCATAAAGGTTCTTAGCACAGGTTAGTTCTCTAGTGGAGAGAGTTGTGGGTAAAGCTAAGTGTCATCTTCCCTGTCACTTGTTTAACTGGATAACCTTACTGCACTGGACCCAAATAACTGCCTAGAGCTGAAGAGGGTGCAGTCCCCTTTTCCCCCATGTTGTTTTGAGATTAGTTTATTAAAGTTGCACCCTCATATGCTGAACCGATTCCTCCTCTCCATGCCTTATTTCCTGAATCAAAAACTCTGATGTCACAAACTCAGCTTCATGACTCCAGCTTGGGAAAGAGAAGGACAGTTATTGAGGAGGTAGCTCTTAGTTAACAGGCAGATATGCTTGATAATGGGTAAAAAGAGCAAAGAAAGCATGAAAGGAAAGGGATTTAAATTTAAATGTGCTACATGCTGGAGAATTCCAGCTAACATAAAAGTCACTCTTCTAAAAGTGGTGAATGTGACAACACAAGCGGCTCAGACCAAGCAAAATTCCGAAGGTTTCAATAGCCTGAGAAACAGAAATGTAAGGAAAACCAGCACTAATCAGGGACTAGATTGTTTAAGCTTTGCTCACGCTGGTGAGCACCTATTCACACAAGTAATTTTAACGTCGAGGAACTACTCCTATGACTACTCACTGTTATGAGAGTGGTTGGCACTCTAGCCCTACATGAATAAAGGGAGAAAAAGCCAGGCACTCTTATAGACCACCTCTGTCTGATGCCTCAGGATACAGGTGTGAAAAGGAGATCTTCCTAGGTCAGGCAATGTGACAGTAACTTCCTTTTTCCTTTATGCTGTAAAGAGGGTGTGATTTCTGTTCAGTAAGGGAGGCACAGGGACAGGAGTTTTTATTTTAAAAAAATATGAACAAAAACACGCCTGTTTTTATAAAGAAGATTCCACAGAAAAGGATTGTACTATTTTAGGCCACATCATATGGCCTGCAACATAATTTCTTTCTTCCTTTTCTTTTAAAATGCATGTTTCTTGGAGCTTTGGAATTGTTCTTCAGTTACTGATCATTGATAGCCAATTATTCATATATTATCATTGTCTTAAAATTCTCACTTTCAGAGGGTGGTTTGCAGCTTTTGGGTCTGCTGGGCTACGTGATTCCACTGGAATTGAGAAATACCCTGATGCAAATAACTAAAATAAGACAACTTGTGTTGTTCCACAAGAGGATGGAAGTGCTGAATGAACGACATTGTGCGATTGTAAACACTTTGGAGCTTGGACTGTTTCTTTGTCAGTGTTTATACAGTGCCCAGCAGAATGGCACTGATTCTGATTGCAACCTGTTGGCGCTACTATAATATAAATATTTCCTAGTAATGATTAGAGAAGGCTTACAATCAACCTAAGTATTTCCAGATAGCATAAAATTACAGCAAAATAGACAGCAGTTACATTGTCTTTAGATTCAATTTACGTATTTTTAAATTTAAAAATACAATCTTGACATCTCTTCAGATACATTGCACATTTGATCTGCAACACCTATGCACAGTTGTGTGTTGCTCTGACTTCATATGTTTGTGCTTTCAACGGTTTAACTCAGAATACAAGGGCCAGATTATAACTTCACATGGTTGGAAGCAATTTTGCTAAAATCATCCACGTGAGAAGGCACTAGTAAAAAATTTTTTATATTTCCCAATTGATTGCACCATACTCTTTTTGAAACTGGAAGTCCACTTCAATGTTACTTTAACAGTTATATTGTCATTAGTGCTTCACTTAAACACAAGCACCCTGAAAAGAAGCATGAAAGATTTCTAATGATAGATACATTGTACAGTATATATCCATTATACTTTACTCTTCCACTGCCCTGGATGAAATAGCTTCATTTGATCAATATACAGTGTACACTCTTGCCTGAATAAACAGGCTGCATAGATTGTTGTATATGCTGAACTGTGTGCCATGCTTGGCCAGATGCCCTCACATTCCAGGTATGTTGTGAAGGCAGATGCTTTCAACCATCTGAAAACTATGGATACGTACTGCAATTGCATTTTTCTGAGCATATTATTTTTTTGGTAATAGATATCTAGCAAGTTCTCTACGTATGGTTATATGGTTAGTTTAGTTCTTCTAAAAAAAACCCAACCTCTTATCTAATATGCATGTATTTATATGTATTTTATCTTTTCACTTTCTTTAGACTAAAGCGTTCAGTAGAAATAGATTAGTTTGATCAATTACTGATCGTGCTCTTAATGTTTTGATAGAATTTTCCTTCCTAAAGGCATTACTTTTATGTGTAAAATACACGTAGAGTGCCATTATGAAAAACGAACATAAAACTAGTCAGTTCCTAACTAGCGTATTCAGGAAGAGTGTGTTAGATTTACATCACCAGTTGCACTACTTACCAAAAAAAGACAGAATCCCTGTTGGGTGCCCATGTAGCTTATGCTGAGTAAATATTGACAAAGTAGTCTAAAGAGCAAACACTTTGACATTTGTAAGGTCCAGTGGAAGGTCTTGTATATATTTATACAGCAAGAATGAATACAGCATACCAATTTTCTTGAACTTGCTCCTGACATAATTCTGCATGGGCTTTCTTGTTGGGGAGAGAAGTGTGTTTAAATGTGAATGGGTCATTTGTTGCATCCATAATGAATATCTTGAATCACTGTTAGTCAGATATTTCCAAATTTAGAGTCACTAGCTTTACTACAAAAAAGAAAATAAAAAAAAATCTTGTTTTTTAATGTATTGTAATCAGCATACATTGTTATTACTTTGTAGGAATTTTATTGATGATTTTTTTCCTTTATATTTATTGAAAATTGAGTCTCAAAAATGTAATGAGTAAAAAATGCTTGCTTAATTTAAATTGTGAATCTGTCTTGTAAGAAATGCATTAGGGGTAGGAGAAGCATAAGACATATTAATTGACAGACAGGAGCTGCTGTCTCTGAGGTTGATACAAGTAATTTATTACTTTAGAAATGAATGCCACCTCCAGAATGTGCTTCATTAATTTCAAATTTAGTTTTAATTTCAAGCTGTTGCCCCTTGAGAAGAATAAGGTGGCAAATTATGTTTGAAGAGCAGATTTTTTTCTTGCTCTGAAGAAACATTAAATTTTAACTGTTTAATTTTACAAATAAATGCAGTTCTTTAGCTGAAATATTTAAGCAGCTGATGGAAAGTATGATCAACAGTCACTAACTCCTGTTTTTGTTTTGTCCACGATAGCCTATGTTTCAGATGAACTGAAGGCAGCAGCACTTGTGGAGGAAGACATGGAACCTGATGAAAATGCAATTGATGGGGAACCTTCAGCAAAATACGTGTGCCCGGAAAAAGACTACAGTAAGAACTGCCAGAGCTACCAAAACTCTCCAGCTGCTGAATTTTCCAGCCATGAAATGGACAGTGAGTCACACATCAGTGAGACAAGTGACCGCATGGCAGATTTTGAAAGCAGCTCTATCAAAAACGAGGAAGAGAGCAAGGAGGTTGCAATACCACTTGAAGATTCTGCTGTATCTGATAGTTTAGAACAAATGAAAGCCGTATATAATAACTTCCTTTCCAATTCCTACTGGTCCAATCTCAATTTGAATCTCCACCAGCCGACTTCAGAAAAAAACAACGGTAGCAGCAGCAGTAGCAGCAGCAGCAGCAGCAGTTGTGGAAGTGGTAGCTTTGACTGGCATCAGACTGCTATGGCAAAGACACTGCAGCAAGTTTCTCAGAGCAGAATTCTTCCTGAACCAAGTCTTTTTAGCACAGTTCAGTTGTACAGACAAAGCAGTAAGCTTTATGGCTCTATATTTACTGGAGCCAGTAAATTCCGTTGTAAAGACTGCAGTGCTGCCTATGACACTTTAGTAGAATTAACAGTGCACATGAATGAAACAGGACATTATCGAGATGACAACCATGAAACTGATAACAATAACCCTAAAAGATGGTCCAAACCGCGTAAACGTTCTTTGCTTGAAATGGAAGGGAAAGAAGATGCCCAGAAAGTATTAAAGTGTATGTACTGTGGCCATTCATTTGAATCTCTTCAGGACTTGAGTGTTCATATGATCAAAACAAAACACTACCAAAAAGTGCCTCTGAAGGAACCTGTTACACCTGTAGCAGCAAAAATTATCCCAGCTACTAGAAAAAAAGCATCACTGGAGCTTGAACTTCCAAGTTCTCCAGATTCCACAGGTGGGACACCAAAAGCAACAATCTCGGACACCAACGACGCGCTACAAAAGAATGCAAATCCTTACATTACGCCAAATAATCGTTACGGTCACCAGAATGGTGCCAGCTATGCTTGGCATTTTGAGGCAAGGAAATCACAAATTCTCAAATGCATGGAGTGTGGAAGTTCCCATGATACTTTGCAGGAACTCACTGCCCACATGATGGTGACAGGACATTTTATAAAAGTCACTAACTCTGCCATGAAGAAAGGGAAGCCAATTATAGAAGCCCCAGTGACGCCAACAATAACAGCTCTACTAGACGAAAAAGTACAGTCTGTGCCACTCGCAGCCACCACTTTTACATCTCCCTCCAACACGCCTTCTAGTATCTCCCCAAAATTGAATGTTGAAGTAAAAAAAGAAGTAGATAAAGAGAGAGGGATTGCTGATGATAAAATGAAAGAGAAAGAGAAGTCAAATGAAGATGAGGAAAAGTATGATATCTCCTCAAAATATCATTATTTGACTGAAAATGACCTGGAAGAAAGTCCTAAAGGGGGGCTAGATATTTTAAAGTCTTTAGAAAACACAGTAACATCAGCTATAAACAAAGCCCAGAATGGTACACCAAGCTGGGGTGGCTACCCCAGTATTCATGCTGCCTACCAGCTACCTAATATGATGAAGCTGTCATTGGGTTCATCGGGAAAAGGTACACCCTTAAAATCTATGTTTGGAAACAATGAAATAGTGTCGCCGACTAAAAACCAGCCCTTACTGTCGCCACCAAGCAGTCAAACCTCCCCTGTGCCAAAAACGAACTTTCATGCCATGGAAGAACTGGTAAAGAAAGTCACTGAGAAAGTGATTAAAGTTGAGGAAAAAATGAAAGAACCTGAAGGAAAACTGTCTCCAGTGAAACGCGCGACACCTTCGCCATGCAGCAGCGAACTCAGTGAACCCCTCAAAATGGATGCCTCCAGTGATGGTGGTTTTAAAAGCCAACAGAACAGCCCAGTTCCTCAGAGGGATAGTTGCAAGGATAGTCCAACTATAGAACCAGTGGAAAATGGTAAAGAGCCTGTAAAGTTAATTGCAAGTACATTAAGCAGCAGCACAGCTATTATTACAGATCATCCTCCTGAACAACCATTTGTAAATCCATTAAGTGCACTGCAGTCTGTCATGAATATTCATCTTGGAAAAGCAGCAAAACCATCTTTGCCTGCTCTGGATCCAATGAGCATGCTTTTTAAAATGAGCAACAGTTTGGCAGAAAAGGCTGCGGTGGCCACCCCACCTTTGCAGTGCAAAAAAACAGACCACTTAGACCGTTATTTTTATCATGTCAACAATGACCAACCCATAGATTTGACGAAAGGCAAGAGTGACAAAAGCTGCTCTTTGGGTTCAGCGCTTTTGTCATCCACATCAACATCTTCTGCATCTTCTTCATCTACAGTGACAACAGCAAAGACTTCTGCAGTCGTGTCATTCATGTCAAACTCGCCGCTACGCGAGAATGCCTTGTCAGATATATCTGATATGCTGAAGAACCTGACAGAAAGTCACACATCAAAATCTTCCACACCTTCCAGCATATCTGAGAAATCTGACATTGATGGTACCACAATAGAGGAACCAGAAGAGACAACACCAGCTCAGAAAAGGAAGGGACGTCAGTCTAACTGGAACCCTCAGCACTTGCTCATTCTGCAGGCCCAGTTTGCAGCCAGTTTACGACAGACATCAGAGGGAAAATACATTATGTCAGACTTGAGCCCTCAAGAAAGGATGCACATTTCAAGGTTTACGGGACTCTCAATGACCACAATTAGCCACTGGCTAGCCAATGTGAAATACCAGCTCCGAAGGACAGGAGGAACTAAGTTCCTTAAAAATTTGGACACTGGGCATCCAGTGTTCTTTTGTAATGACTGTGCTTCACAGATCAGAACTCCTTCAACTTATATCAGTCACCTTGAGTCACATCTAGGTTTCAGGTTAAGAGACCTGTCCAAACTGTCCAATGAACAGATTAACAATCAGATAGCACAAACAAAGTCACCATCTGAAAAACTGGTGACATCATCCCCAGAGGAAGAAATTGGAACTTCCTATCAGTGTAAACTTTGTAACAGGACTTTTGCAAGCAAGCATGCTGTGAAACTTCATCTTAGTAAAACACACGGGAAGTCACCCGAGGATCATCTTCTGTATGTTTCGGAGTTAGAGAAGCAGTAGCATTTGCTTTTGATTAAAATAACTGTAATTTGCTTTGAGGAAACTGTCAAAGACGCCTTAAAGCTACTGTTTAGTTCTTGGCACATGTTCTTATTTTAACTCCAGAGAGTCACTCTGGGCTGAACTGTTTTGTATAATTGTACAGTGTTTAATAGAGGTGCATAATCAGCTGTTGTTACTGGTAAAATATGAAGGTTAAAATGCAGTGGTAAGTGTTTGGAACTTTGTGTAAATTGGATTTAGTTGCTGTGCATCCCTCTGATGCATCAAGCTGCATGCATTAACAGACAGTTTAATTAAGCATTTATAACTAATCCTGGTGCACTTTTTTCATGTGACCTAAGTGTGCTGGTATTTCTCACCCTATAATCTTTAGCCCTCTGAGTACTTTGGAATACTTTTGCTTTAATTTGGTAAAATGTATGGATATGTTTTTTAAAACCCTTACCAGCTTAGTTCTAATTATTAATATGAACCTCCATTTATGCAGAGGTGTATCACACCTTGAAATTTAAAATATTATTTTCACATTGAAACATAGATGTATATATTGTATAGATTTCAAAATCTCTTATGGAAATGTAATTGTGGTTAATGCCATGTTTTTCTTCAGCATTTTTAGCAATGACGGTTTTTGTACCTGATATGCCTCAGGTATAAGCTATACCTATATATAGTGTATATTTCTTCTTTTAGGTCTAAGGGTTTTTCTTTTAACATCCAAACATTGTAAATTATATGAAAGGTACCACAAATAGCATTTATAAAGTATTCAAAAACATTATTCTTAAAGCAAAGTATGATTGTTTTGTTTTGCTATACAGTACATCTATATTGATAGAGGTTCATGTTTAAATTATACATATTTATTAGTATCGTTATCATTTGTTTTTAAACCAGCTGAATAACAGAAGCCACGGACTCCATCCTTGGCATGCATTATAACTATTTTGCACAACATGACTTTTAAAGGTATTTATTAGTAAAAGAAAATTTAAATAAAATAAAAAATGAGAGAATTCAAAATAAACTCAGTGCTCAAAGGGTTAAATCTATTTGAAAAACTTGTACTGTATTTCCTAAACATTGATAAAGCCTTTAAAATGTTTGTACTGTAATATTTTGCTTAAAAGTTATGAGGCATTCTGTGATATAACCTTTTACTTATTTATAAGCGCTATTGGTTGTTATTTCATATTGTAGAATGCCTTTTTATTTCAATTGGTAACTTTCTGTTTTGTTCTGCCTAATTATTCTCCCAAGATTCCATACTGCAGCTTTATCTTTAGGCATATGAAAGGTAACCCGTGGTTACCAGCACACTAAGTGATTCTGTTCGTCTCCATTTTTGGCAGTTAATTTGCAGAAGTAACTGACAGCTGACACCATATGAGAATCTATGTATAAAATATTGGCATGTAAACAGCACAGACACTGTAATGCACTCTGTGCCCTGTTTTGTTGTTGACAATGAAGCACCATTATATGACTCTTCATATAACCTTTTTTTCTACAGCAGCATTAAAATTGTCTTTTTGCTATAATTTTGTGTTGCATTCACAATTATGTCTGAAATGTGCTACGACTAACGAGCACATTAAAATTAAATTGTATGCTATCTGTTTATGACTGAAGCTTGAGTAGGTTTCTTCATCTGCCAGGTGCTGGCAGTCAAAAGCTGCACATAAATCACTGGAGTTTTAGTGAACTTTAGCATTTAAAGAGCAGGGTAGCACTTATTCAAAGGCTGCATTAACAAAAATTTTCTCCAAGAAAAAATAAATGAATGTTTTATAATTCCACTTTAGAGATCGGGTAAGATTGACTGTAAAGAAGAGAGTTTATAAGCAACATGTGTGGCAAGGCAAATAGGTGTTTTGCTTTGCTGTGTATTCAGACTCAGACAGTGATGCTTAAATGAATTTCTCTTGAATATACCGAATAGAGTCTGCAAGTAATATTGGTAGGTGCTTCATGTCCAAATTTTTGTTTGTTAAAAAAAAAAAAACTGCAAATAATCTTTTTAAAAATGACCAGTTACCTGCCTACTATTCTTTCTTTTTTTTTTGTTGTCCTCTGTAATGTAAAGGATGGTATCTATTTCTTTTAAAACATTAGAAATCGATCTGTTCATTTTATAACTAACACAGCTTGAAGCAATATGTATTATTAGTAAACAGGCCCTATGAATAGCAATAATCAAGTCCAGTACTTGGATTATGGACTAGAACTCGGGGTTGAGGAGGTTTTTAGTTTTTTGTGTTGTTTTTTATTTTTCTTTTTGTCATTTGGCTCAATATTTAAATCTGATTTTAAGTTATTAGTGTATTGAAGTTGATGGTCTCAGTTCGGATCCTAATGGACAGTCATCTGTACGACAAAACTGCTGCACATAATTTTTGCTGATTAGCTGTATCATCTCAACTGTATGATCCTGTCTTCTTAGAAGAGGTAACCCCTTCAGGCCAGGGCTGAGGTCTTTTTCTCTTTAGTGAAACATTCCTTAAGGCTGTCTTTATTTATAAGACTAGATTATCTCAGTCCACATTGTAGCCAGAATCCTTCCTTCTGGGAACACAGATTTTCTCCTTGAAAATTAGAACATCTTAAATATAGCATTGGATTTCAGAACAGAATTTCACTAGTTGTGAGGTTGGCAGATTATTACATACATTATATTTTCAAAAGGAACCATTTGATTGTAAGGTGGCAATGGTAAACAACATTGTACAACATTTTGCAATTTTTACAGCTTGGGGGAAGGGAAAAACAGGAGAGACAAACTCCTCAGTCCTTTTCAGTGTTTGTTTTATTTTCAAAATGCAGATGGGAAGGTAATAATTGTGAACATCAAATACTACATCTGCAGCCCCTCCTCATTTGTGGTGATAATCAGTACCTGGGGCAAAATATCATCATATCAATATGCAGTGAGGAGGAGAACTAGTAGAAATACAGGGAGCAGCCATATCTGTTAGCGTGCACTTTCAAAATATGTCTGAAACATTGCAAATAGCTAATCAGGATCTGGATGCCTCAAATTTATTAAAATAAAGTTCAGCTTGCATCTTAGCAGCTCTAAGACTGGCATACCAATGTGATTTCACATTATAAAGAATTCAGAGAATCAATGATCTAGTGTAATATCCATTTTCCCCATACACTAGTATGTATTTTGGCATGGTAACTCTGTCCTAACCAAATCACCAGCCTCTCTCTGCTGGCATACATTTCCCCCGCTTCTAGACATGAAGATAAAAATGCAGGATTTTAAGCTACATTTGAGTCCCCAATTTTTGCTTTGCTCCTGATATTTTATCTAATTTTAGAAATATGCAGCTCAAATGTGAGAGAGAACAAAATGCCTAAAGAAAGAGGTTTTAAATGAAATTGTGATGGGGTGGAAGAGCTTTAAATCACAGGTGTATAAAGGTGACCCTGATCTAACCCCACCCAAGTAGTGGCTTGTTGCAGCATACTGTATATCTTCCAGCCATCACATTTACGCAGTATCTTAAAATAACATTTGTGATAAATGTGCAATTTAACTAATTTATGGTGCTGTGATGTGCTCAGGGCTACATGCAAGATGAAAATCTTAAATGGAGCTTGAACAGCTCACTTCACAACAAGAAATCAATATGCCAGATCTTAGAGAGCTGTTCTCTGGAGTCAACATTTAGCAAAAATATCAGTGAATGTAGCTTTAAGTTTTAGGCAGCAAGAAATCTATAATTAACTGAAATATTACTTTTAGGTTGGTGTAAGGAATTTTTACTGGAACCTAAATCTCTCCAACGTTTTCATTATATTTTTCTTTTGGCATCAAAAATTGAAGATATGTTGTTCTAATTATACAGTTGCTTTCACTGTGCACACTACAATGTAATTTTCTAACCAAAGCAAGACAGATTAGCGTTATTTAAAAACTTAGTATTCACACTATTGGGATTATCTATTGCATTTTAATATGGCTGTTAATAAATGCTTAAATGATGTTTTTAAAAGTTAGAAACAGATATACCTATACATTTCATGGCAACGAGGTTTTGCTGTTTGTATCATGAGGTCATTTAAAAAATTATATACACACGTAAAACTGAAGCAGCTCCTTTAATTCTGCAAGGCTTCATTTGAAAGCTACGTTCAACTGCAACAGAAAATTAATGAAGTATTCTATGTAGTATGAGGGGAAATGAGATGATGTTAACAGCTAAATTTATTAAATTTTGCATTTTAGAACTTGTTTCCAGAGAGCTTTGTAAGTTTCTTAGTAAATATCAAAATAGTACAATTATTTTTTCCTGCTTCATCCCAGTAGCTTTTTATTGTAAGCCTGTGATAGGGCTTTACAAAGTAGTCTGATACCTGTACTGTTCAGCAGAGCTGATATAGCATATGTTATAATACAGGCAATGATCATAAAGCTAAAAAAAAAGGTTCCAAAGTTATTTAATGTTTAAAAAGTCATTGTATTTATCTTTTAGCAAGCAGTGAAATCATCCATTGTATTTGACTGGACAGTTATTCCTTTGGTATTAGAAGCACTAACCTGTATCTCCCTAGAGTATTATTAGTAAATATATATAATCTTTGGCTAAAGGAAACCAGTAAATTCTCCTCTCTTGGGACTTCATGCCAAGTTGTGCCTTTAGTTGACTGGCTGCAGGTAAATAAGTGTACAAGACATAATTATCCTCTGAATATAAAAGAGGTTCTGAAGTTCAGGGTGTGGTAACATGGTAACAGTGTGAATTCCACTGAGTTTTCATAACTATCGTAGGTAATAAAAATCTTGTATATGCGCAACCCTGACATTGCAGCCCTTATTGGGGGGAACTCCCAATTAAGTCAGTGCCTGATTTTCCCAAATAAGGACTGAAGAGTTAGGGTCCTTTATGAGAGGGCGCAGAATTCTGTATTACATGTGCAAAGAGAGTGAGTGTGTGTGTAATGAATCAGTAAACATAAGGAATCTATGTGCATGAATCAGGAATCTACAATGAGGCTAACACATGTTTTCAGGTCTTGATACTGAGCAGTAAAACCAGCTATGTAGTACAACAAAGATCACTAACATTTATTAATACCTCACTGAATGATTTTATAGATAATCCCATACACCCACAAATTAGACATAGTTGCACAGATACCATGGTGATGAGTGGTATAAAATCTTACTTTATACACCTACAGTATATCTTTTGGTATACTGAATATACGTACAACATAATGAGTGAGAGAAACAAACATTAGAGAAGGTTGATTTTTTTAAGCAATAGATTACAACATTTACCTGGGACATATTTAATGTTTTCAACAGCTGTTGCTTAGTTCACTGTGTTTCCTTTGCCATATTTATAACTGGAAATGTGCTTCTGCTTAAATAATCTTTTAAGAGAGTTAAATTTAGATGTGTACTTTGAGATAAATGATAATGTGCCTACACCATTAGCTACCTGCATACATGCACCCTTGTGTGTAACCCAAATATGTAACTGAGGATGCATAGAATATTTTAGCTCTATGAAAATGTGCCTATCCTTCATTCTAGGTGTACTTATAACGAAATGGATACAAAAAAGTTTTTTAAAAAATTACAACCTGAGCGAAGCATAACAAAATATGAAGCCTTTTGGGTAACTGCATAACAAACCATTCCTTTAGTAATCAGGTTTTAAGGGACACTTGACTTGTTAAAATAAGATACAAAATTCTTCTGGATAGAGACAGATGGGGTAAAAGAGAGAATTCTCATCTGTATTTTACAACATACAGGGGGCCACCTCTTCACATATAGCTAGATAAGTCTTCCATAGCTACATTAAAAGGGTTATCTGTCACTCCCCTCACTAGTTAGATTTTCCTATAGTCAGATTAGAATGAGGTTGTACATTTTTACTATGAGACTTCCTGTGTGGTAAGGGGACTTGGTAACACAAAACTCGGGTAATTTTCTGGTTTCTTACATTTTAATACCTGAATTTTAGGGCTCTATTGAATTGAATTTCATATGATTTAGGACTGAGGGAGAGCCTGTGTTAGACCTGTCAGCCCCACACTACTCCCCGGATAGTGTTCATCTTTTTTTTTTTTTTAAATAAATAAATGGAGAGAGGGTAACTCTTTTTTAACTTTATACAAAAAAATTAACAATTAAAATACTTCTTTATTAAGCTTCAACATATCACATTCATTTTTTGCCCAGCAGGAAACTGGAGACATGTTTATAGCCATAATAATTGTGAGTTAGTGACCTTTCTAGCCAAGTGAAATGAAATTACTTGAAAATGAAATTCTTTTTAATTGGCGCATTTGTGGGGAGTGGGATGGGAGAAAGAAAGAGGATTTTATATATCTGTATCTATCTACATGTATAGATATAAAAGCCGGAGGACTGTCCCCAGATTTAAACCTGTGCAGAGAAGGAGAATGAGGTAGGTGTGTCAGGAAGCACAGTCATATTCTCAGTGCTGCTTTTTTTTTTTTTTTTAAACTGGAGGTACAGTCACTGCAGTTACGCCTCAATGACCATGAAACCGAGTCGGCAAAAGCTGAAGGACTGAGCTCCTGAAAGCCTCATCAGGACTTGTCATCGCTCTAATGAATATCATTTAAATTGCTTTGTATATTGGTGGAGTTTGGATGTCGATTTAATTTGTGCATGTGTTTGAGTTCTTCTGCTTGGCTAGGCTAACAGAGAGCAACAGCCTAATGAAAAGTGAGTTGGTGACAGCGTGATGAGCCCCAACCCAATCAAATGTGTTTGAAGGGCTGTTTTGACAGGGATCTTAAAAGTAGATCTAGAAAAGAGGGTGTAGTGCTTTAGTGCAATTGTTTCAGGCGAAGATGAGTGCTTTTTGTATCTATGAATGGCTGAACATTTGCTATGAAAACTCCAGCTTGTGATAAAACAGGAATTCACTACTGTAATTATGTTCGGAGGAATCAGAAGAATGGTGCTCCTAAGTGTCTTGGAAAATCACTCTAGTTAAAACACAGTGACATGTTGATAAAGTCATTATTGGGGCACTCCCATTAATTGAGAGAAAAATGAATTCCTTACACAGGGGTTACAGTGTCCGTTTCTATGTGTAAGGCTGTGTCACACAGGGAGAGTGAATAGGGAAGACAACACAAGAGGGACTGGTAACACTGGAGGGCAGAGGTCATCCTTTTAGGGCCTCATGCTGGAGTTGTAATGCACATTAATTCCCATTCACTGCAATGGAGTTGTGTGTGTGCAAGGATGGAGGAGCTGGACTGGAGGGCAGAGCAAATGGAAAAATCCTGTAAAGTGCATTCTAGTGCCACTCGAACATCATGAATACCTATAGGGCCAGAGCCTCAGCTAGTGTAAATCAGCATAGCTCTTATTGAAACAGATCAGTACTGATTTACACTGCATGTTTGTCCTGACCTTGTGGGGGTTAGGATTTAGAACTTCCCTGTCTCCTGACACAATTACTATATGTGTCGGACCAGAGGCATATTCTCTTGACTAATAAATCACATTTATTGAAAAGTTAATTTTACACACAAAGCGGAAAGGACCTATGGAATTCTATATGATTTGGTTTAAAGTCCAGTAGAAAAAACAGTTATTCAAAACTGTATTAGCCATCCGCATAGATGGGTATTAACTGTGCACCTATCACTGTGGTATCTGCACTGAATGTCATTGGGTGACCAGGGTTGATTATTCTTACATTAGCTTCACATCTAAATACTTCCAAACCCCAAATAAGAATCATATTCAGTTTTATTTAAAAGATCTGTGCAGCTAGATATCTGCGTTGACCACTTGGAGTTCCAGTGGTATTCCAACAGGATTAACGGAATGGGTAAAATAGCCACTTTAGCCTGGAAGCCAAACTAATACCCCCAATCTCCTAAACCTGCTTTCTCTGCCCCCTCCAATGCACACAGTTTGGAATGTGGGGAAAAAGGAACTTGCGCTTGATCTTTACTTGCCAAGATGAAGATAAATCAATTTCCAAAACACAATTACTGTCAGAGAAGGGAAATAAATATTAGCCCTTGTTCTCTATTGCATCAGGAGTCACTGAACTTAAGAATAGTGCAAAAAAATTCTTGTACTCTATCATTCATCACAGAATACCACAAAATGAGCATACAGAAAGTTAAACATAAACATTAAAAAATGCAATTTTATTTTCTTTGAATGAGCACAATAAACGTGTACATTGGAGGAAAGAGCTAAAAAGAAAAATCCGCAATCCTGATCCTGGTTTCTCAGATATGATTAATGCGTCAGATAAATTGTTCAACAATGGATCATGGAAACAAGCCCTCTATAATTCTGCCAAAGTCAGTGAGATCAGTGGGTTCTGTTGAGTGATTGCTGCACTGGCCACTCAAATGAAAGCACCTAACGGCAGATGTAACATGCTAATTTTTTACTCCTTGTGATTTCAAAATACTTTTGAGATGACATGATGTGTAATGTTTTTCTCCCACTCCATTTGGGCCAAATTCATTTATGACCCTCAGTGAAATCAACTGGAACTGTTTGGTCCTAATTTGGTGCAAAATTAGGTCCTTTTTTTGGTCTAAATTGAATGCACATCCTCCTTCTCTATTTGATAGATGTTTTAATGTGTACATCAAACTCCAGACAGGCTGTTTGCTCCCCCTAATTTGAATGACGGGACTCCATTATGTCACTTAGTTAAATAATACAAAGATCTGGGATAGGCGAAGCATACCTCTGGGAAGAATGCAGCCCTAATTCTTGGTAGGAAATACTGTTATAGGACGTGTAAGTCTGCAGCAAAAAGCTATTATGTTAAACACTATGTATAATCAAATTCAGGACATGTGATGGAATATTTAATGTTAAATATCGTAAATTAGGTGTTGAAGAAGCACAAAGCACCCACTTGTACTTTCTTAATAGGGCTTTTTATTAAACACACTAGAAGAGATTCCAAAGAGGAAGAGATCAAAACAGCAGCCTAATCAGCTTTGTGTATTATCAGCTTCTCAGGAAGCACTGAACAGCAGACACAGCCACACCAATCCACAAGTGCAGGCAGATTATAGTGTAAACAATTTTGGTCCCGAAGGAACACAGCACACACACGTAATACTCTCTTTGAGCCCATGTGCATGCGCTCTGAACAGTGCTTTAACGACTTTGCTGTTGGACTGCAATATTGTGCAGAGCATGCACCTACCTCACACTCCTCTGTAAACAATACCTTCTATATGTGTATAAAATAATGATTTCCACATTTCCTTCCTGTCAGACGCTGTCTGAAGCCATTTTCTGTTTCCTTTTGCAGGGTCCTCTCTTTTAAGATTCTGAGCACCTCATGAAAAATGCTAAGTCCCACCAGCTCTCCAGGGGCACTCATTACCTCACAATATTTGGCCATTAGTAGGGCAGAATTGTTTGTAAACGTCTGTTGCTGCTGAAGAACTTTGAAGTAGGCCCAATAACGTGAGAGAGACTGCAGAAATTCTGCAAGTCCTCTGAATCACAGCAAGCCAAGCTGCTGCTTGGCGAGTTTCACCCATAGATCGTGCTTCCAAATTATGCAATGCCTTTTAATGTTCAATCCTCTGCACCTGATTTATAGACACCCCCCATCACTTAATTATTTATAGTCACAAAATACAGACTTAATTCAAGGACCCTTGTTATTACACACCATTCTACTTAATCCCCTGTAATCTTTGCTAAACACCTGTTTAGCAGCAAGTATGTGAACTTTCACATTTTTCTGCCTGTCTGTTTTCCTTCAAATTGCTTTGCTTTTTGGGGTATTGAGAGAAATCTAGGTTTTTAAAATAACATTTGAAAAGCAACTCAACTGGGCTTTCCTGCATTGTTTCAGGAGTTGCACAACAACAACAACAAAAAAGCCTATACGATTGCTCTTTTACATCCTTTTTTTTCTGTTGCTTTTTCCATGTTTGGATAAAGCACTTTGCCAACTCTGTTGATCTGAGATGGTAGCAGTTGGCACTGTATGTTCTATATCAGACATCTTTAAGGATGCCTGTGTGATGTTCCTTGCTGAGGAATTGAAGGCCAGGGTTTAAGGCAGCTTGTGTAGCAGCAATTTCCTCTGAACTGCAATAGTTTTGCTAGAGGTAATGGCATTACTTTGGGACATCTCGGATATCATTGACTGTTAAGAGGAACACTTGCTCGTCCTTTTCTGCAAAATTGGTATGACTTTCTACCTTGTGTTCTGAGCTCATTGCCAACAGTCAAAGGATTTAATGGTGGGCATCTAAAGAACTTGTTGGGATAAGTGGCACTGCATACTCATCAAGTCTATATTGTGGTCCACATTTGAAGCCCGAGCTGACCATTTTCATTTGAATTATTCTAGTGTGGTTTTCATGCAGTCTTGTCAACAATCTGACTTACCAGGGTGGTCATGAAACATTTACTTTCCCTGGTTTTTTTTTTTTTTTGGAATACAGGTGACTTCTTAGCCTCTTTAGCTAATAGTTTGAGAGTGGAAGCAACTGGGCTTTCATTCTGGCATTTTGGGGTGTGACTGCACTTCTGTGTTCAAGAGGTAACAGTTCTCTGACAGTTACTCTGGACACTGCTTCATTTTTTACACTGGTGGAGACTTTGTGTGTTCCACATTAATTGTAAGACCCAAGGAAGTTACTTGCGACTAGACAAAGGCACCCTTCTCTTTCTTCACTAATAGCACAAACTTTTTTGCCCATTTCAACACAGACTTCAAGTGTCTCAGATGAGTTTCCTAATTTATACCTGTAGTAAGTATGTCATCCAGCTGGCAGACTGCACCATTTAACTCTGTAATCTTTAGGTTATTGGCAAGTTGGAACTCTAGCTATTCTCCAGGAAAGGCTGTTATACCAGAACAATCATTTATGGGTATTAATGAGAAAATATTTCTAAGAACCTTATTGGAGCTGCACTTGCTAATAAGATTGAAACAAATATAGTGTGTTTAGCTCTTGTGCCCATATTAACAGATCCCGCCTTTCATACTTATATTGGTCTGCATCCAGCCAGGTGTTCACAATTACCATATAGTCTCCACAATAGCCTCCAGTTTCAGAATACACTGTGTGTGGTTCATTCCCAAACAGCTACAATGACAGGACATAGCTTACTTTACCACACATGATATCCATCTAGCCTTGTACAATTTGGCTAGGCGCCTGCAGGCTCATATAATGCATTTTGCCATGTTTACCAAACTCAGCATAGTAAAACAAATCTCGATCTATTTTTCATATAACCTTCTAGAACATTTAGATGATCTATCCTGAATTAATTTAGGCCAATGTACTTTAAAGTGTAATTATATTCTTTTAATACATTTTTACAATCTGAGTAGTGTCTGCAAATTAAAATTACTGTTTTTGTTTGAAAGAAACCTTTATAAATATTTCTTCTTTACCTTGTATGGTTTTTTTCTTCACTAGGGCCTGGCTTCCTTGGGTGCAGACTTACAACATATGACTTCTTCTTCGAGTCATTGCTCATATCCATTCCAGTTAGGTGTAGGCACCGTGCGTGCACATTCGTCGGAAGACTTTTACCCTAGCAACTCTAGCGGGCCGGCAGGTCGCCCCCTAGAGTGGCGCCGCCATAGCGGGTAATATATACCCCTGCCAGCC
>NC_133787.1:21553606-21560799 GCF_003597395.2 Chelonoidis abingdonii | reverse complement strand
GGACCCCTAACGCCCAGCCCGGATACCACAGGACACCTAACGCCCAGCTCTGGGTCCACAGGACCCCTAATGCCCAGCTTCGGGTCCACAGGACCCCTAGCTCCCAGCCCGGGGACCACAGGACCACTAACGCACAGCTCCGGCTCTACAGGACCCCTAACGCCCAGCTCCATGCTCACAGGACCCCTAACGCCCGGCTCTGGGTCCACAAGACCCCAAACGCCCACCTCTGGGACCACAGAACCCCTAACGCCCAGCTCCCGATCCACAGGACCCCTAATGTCCAGCTCCGTGTCCACAGGAACACTAACGCCCATCCCGGGAACCAAAGGACCCCTAACGCCCAGCCCTGGGATCACAGGACCCCTGACGCTCAGCTCCGGGTCCACACGACCCCTAATGCCCAGCTCCGGGTCCACAGCACCCCTAACGCTCAGCCCGGGGACCACAGGACCACTAATACACCGATCTGGGCCAACAGGACCCCTAACTCCAAGGTCCGGGTCCACAGGACCTGTAACGCCCAACCTGGGGACTACAGGACCCCTAACGCCCACCTCCGGTTCCACACGACCCCTAAAGCCCAGCTCCAGGTCCACAGGACCATTAACGCTCAGCCGGGGGACCACCAGACCCCTAATACCCAGCTCCTTGTCTAGAAGACCCCTAATGCCCAGCTCCGGGTCCACAGGACCCCAAACACTCAGCTACGGGTCCACAGGACCCCTAACGCCTACCATCGGGTCCACAGGACCCCTAACACACAGTTCCTGGTCCACACGACCCCTAATGCCCAGCTCCGGGTCCACAGGACCCCTAGCTCCCAGCCTGGGGACCACAGGACAACTAACGCACAGCTCCGGCTCTACAGGACCCCTAACGCCCAGCTCCGGGTCCACAGGACCCCTAACGCCCGACTCCGGGTCCACAGGACCCCTAACGCCCAGCTCCGTGTCCACAGGACCCTTAACGCCCATCCTGGGAACCACAGGACCCCTGACGCCCAGCCCCGGGATCACGGGACCCCTGACGCTCAGCTCCGGGTCCACAGGATACCTAACGCACAGCTCCTAGTCCACACGACCCCTAATGCCCAGCTCCGGGTCCACAGGAACGCTAGCGGCCAGCCCGGGGACCACAGGACCACTAACGCACAGCTCCGGCTCCACAGGACCCCTAACGCCCAGCCCGGGTACCACAGAACCCCTAACGCCCAGCTCCGGGTCCACAGGACCCCTAACGCCCAGCTCCGTGCTCACAGGACCCCTAACGCCCGGCTCAGGGTCCACAGGACCCCTAACGCCCACCATCGGGTTCAAAGGACCCCTAACGCCCAGCTCCTGGTCCACACGAAACCTAATGCCCAGCTCCGGGTCCACAGGACCCTTAAGGCCCAGCCCGGAGACCACAGGACCCCTAACGCCCAGCCCGGGAATCACAGGACCCCTAACGCCCAGCTCCGTGTCGACAGGAATACTAACGCCCATCCCGGGAACCACAGGACAACTAACGCCCAGCCCCGGGTCCAAAGGAACCCTAACGCTCAGTCCGGGGACCACCAGACCCCTAATACCCATCTCCGGGTCTAGAAGACCCCTAACGCCCAGCTCTGGGTCCACAGGACTCCAAACGCCCGGCTCCGGGTTCACAGGACCCCTAACGCCCAGCTCCTGGTCCACACGACCACTAATGCCCAGCTACGGGTCCACAGCACCCCTAACACTCAGCCCGGGGACCACAGGACCACTAATACACAAATCTGGGCCAACAGGACCCCTAACTCCCAGCTCCAGGTCCACAGGACCCGCAACGCCCAGCCCGGGGACTACAGGACCCCTAACACCCAGCTCCGGTTCCACACGAACCCTAACGCCCAGCTCCAGGCACAGGACATTAACATCCAGCCGGGGGATCCACCAGATCCCCTAATACCCAGCTTCCATGTCTAAAGACCCCTAATGCCCAGCTCCGGGTACCACAGAGCCCCATTAAGCCCAGGTCCCGGAGCCCACAGGAACCCAAAACCCTACCATCAAGTCCACAGGACCGCCTACCGCGCTCAGTCCGGGTACCACAGAACCCCTACCGACCCAGCTCCGGTCCACAGGACCGCTAACGACCGCTCCGCTCACAGGACCCCTAACGTCGGGCGGCTCTGGGTCCACAAGAACCCCAAACGCCCACCCCTGGGAACACACAGAACCTCTAAACGCCCAGCTCCCGATTCCACAGAAAGCCCAACGCCCCAGCTCCGTGTCCCAACAGCATACGCCCATTCCGGAATCACAAAGGACCCCTAAGAAGCCCAGTCCCTGGGATCATAGGACCCTTGACTCTCACAGGCCCGCGATCCACAGGACATAAACACACACCTGGTCCACACGACACCTAATGCCCAGCTCTGGGTCCAAACAGGACCCCTAACACCAGCCCGGGACCAACAGGACCAACTAACACACAGCTCCGCTCCACAGACCCCTAGACGCCCAGCCTCCGGGTCCCAGGAGCCCCTAACGCCAGCCCGATACACGGACACCTAAACGCCCAGCTCTGGGTTCCACAGACGCCCTAATGCCCAGTCGTCGGCACCACAGGACCCTTACCGCCCTGCCCGGGGACCACAGAACCTGACGCCAGCTCCGGCCCAAAAGGACCCCCCCTAACGCCATTCTCCGGGGACACCGACCTCCTAATACAAGCTCCCGAGTCCACAGACCACGGATATGCCCAGCCGGAAACCACAGAACCCAAAACCCCCAGCTCACGGCTCACAAGCAGACCCCTAACGCCTAACCATTGGGTCCCACATACCCCTAAGGCCCGCTCCAAGTCCACAGGATCATGAAACGACCATACAGCGCGGAACCACAGGACCCTCACGTCCAGCTGCGGGTCCACAGGAGCGCCCTAATGCCCACAGCCCGGAGACGAACATGACAACTAACGCCCAGCTCCGGCTCAAAAGGACCCCTAAACGCCCAGCCCGGATACCACAGGACCCCTAACGTACTAGCTCCTGCGTCCACAGAACCCCAAACGCCCATTCGGGACCACAGGACCCCTAAACGCCCCAACCGGGGCGCACAAGAACCCCATAACGCCCCAGCTGCGGGTCCACAGGACCCTACAGCCAAGCGCGCGGTCACAGGACCCCACTACCCAACCTCGGGCCACACGGACCCCTATACGCCCGCTCTGGGTCCCACAGGCCCACCCCAAACTCCCACCCGGAACCACAGGACCCCCTAAGCTCAGCCGGGACCTCCGGACAAACTAATGAACAGCTCTGGGTCCAAAGAACCCCAACGCGCAGCCTTCGGGTCCACACGACCCCTAAAAGCCAGGTCCCGGCACCAGGACAGTTAACACCCAGCCCCGAGGACCACAGGACCCATAACCCACCTCTGAAGCCACATGACCCCTAACGCCCTAGCCCGGGGACCCATCAGAAACCCAACTGCCCTCCATCGGGTCACAGAACCCCTAAGCCCAGCTCCGGACCACAGGATTCTAACTCCCAGCTCCGGTTCCACAGAGACCCTAACCCCCAGCCGGGACCACAGGAACCCTGAAACCCAGCTCCGGGTCCAAGGAGCCCAACGCTCTTTCCCGGGACCACCTGGAACCTCCATACCCAGCCTGGTGTCCAATCAGGACCCCTAACGCCCAGCTCCCGTCCAGTAGGAGCACTAACGCCCATCCGGGAACCACGGGGACCTCTAACGCCCAGCCCTGGGATCACAGGCCCCTGACCTCAGCTCACGGTCCACCAGGACCCTGAAAGCGCAGAGCTCCTGGTCCACACGACACCTAACGCCCAGCTCCGGGTCCACAACGACACCTAACGCGCTACACTCCGGCCCACAGGACCACGAATGCCCATACCGAAACCACAGACCCATAAACCCCAGACTCCGGTTCACAGACCTCCCTACAACGCCACCATCGGGTCACAACCCCTAAAGCCCCAGCTCCGAGTCCACAGGATCAAGAACCCAGGTCGGAAACCGAGAGACCCTCACCGCCCAGCTTGCGGGTCGACATGAACCCCCCCATGCCCCAATGCAGCCCGGAGACCACATGACAGCTCATACACCCCCGTTCCGGCTCCAAAAGGACCCCATACGCCCAGCCCGTGGTATCACAGGACCTAACGCCTAGCTCTGCATCCACAGAACCGCCAAACGCCAAGTTCGGGCCACAGACCCCTAAACGCCCAGCCGGGCACAGAACCCCTAACGCCCAGCTGCGGGGTCCACACAGACCCCTAACGCCAACCCGGGGACCACAGGACCCCTAAAGCCCGGTTCGGGGTCCAAGAGGACCGACCAAAAAGCCAGCTCGGGACCACATCACCCTAACGGCTCAGCTCCGGATCCACAGACCTCTTTAACGAGCCAGCTCCAGTGTCCACAGACCACTAACTGCCCATACCGGGAACCACAGAACCCTAACGCTCGTCCCGGTGACCTCCCGGACAACTAATAAACAGCCTCCGGATCCACACAGGACCCCTAACGCCCATCCATCGGGTCCACAGAACCCCTAACGCCCAGCTCCGGTCCACAGAACCCTAACTCCTAACCCGGAGACCACAGGACCCATAACGCTCACCCCGATTCAAAACATGAACCCCTAACGCCCAGGACCCGGGGCCACAGGACCCCATCGCCTTCCCATCGTGTCCCAGGACCCCTAACGTCACCTAGCTCCGGGACCAAGGACCCCTAACGCCCAGCATACGGGTCCGCCAGGGACCCCAACGCCACACCTCCGGTCGGCAGGGACCTTAACTTCCCAGCCGGCGGACCACAGAACCCTGCAATGCCCACCCGGTCCAAAGAGCCCTAACCTCTTCCCAGGGACCACCCGGACCTCCAATACCCCAGCTCACGGGAATCCACAGACCCTAAACGCCACGCTCCAGCAGTCCACAAGACCCGTAACGCTTAACATTGGGTCCAAGGATCCTAATTGCCCAGCCCGGGTCACAGGACCCCTAAATGCCCAGCGGAGCAGCATGAGACTATACGCCCCAGCTCCGGATCACATGACCGTATTTTTTCCCTTTTTTTTTTTTTTTTTTTTTTTTTTTTTTTTTTACGCCGCCGGTGTACCAACAGGACCCCTAACCGCCTAGCTCCTGGGTACCTACAGGACCCTAACGCCCATCCTGGGGGGAACCACAGGACCCCTGACGCTCAAACTCCGGGTCACAGTACACTGACGGCCAGCCCAAGCAGGGACCACAGGACCACAACGCACAACTCCGCTTCCACAAGGACAACTAACGCCCCATCCCGGGTACCACAGAACCCCACCCCTAACGCCCAGCTCCGGGTCCACAGGACCCCTAACGCCCAGCTCCGGGTCCACAGGACCCCTAACGCCCAGCTCTGGGTCCACGGGACCCCTAACGCCCAGCCCGGGTCCACAGCACCCCTAACGCTCATCTCCGGGTCCACAGGACCCCTTATGCCTACCATAGGGTTCAAAGGACCCCTAACGCCCAGCTCCTGGTCCACACGAAACCTAATGCCCAGCTCCGGGTCCACAGGACCCTTAACGCCCAGCCCGGAGACCACAGGACCCCTAACGCCCAGCCCAGGAATCACAGGACCCCAAACGCTCTGCTCCGTGTCGACAGGAACACTAATGCCCATCCCGGGAACCACAGGACAACTAACGCCCAGCTCCGGGTCCAAAGGAACCCTAACGCCCAGCCAGGGGACCACAGAACCCCAAACGCACTGCTCCGGGTCCACAGAACCCCTAACGCCCAGCTCCTGGTCCACACGACCACTAATGCCCAGCTACGGGTCCACAGCACCCCTAACACTCAGCCCGGGGACCACAGGACCACTAATACACAAATCCAGGCCAACAGGACCCCTAATGCCCAGGTCCGGGGCCACAGGACCCCTAACGCCTACCATCGGGTCCACAGGACGCCTAACGCACAGATCCTGGTCCACACGACCCCTAATGCCCAGCTCTGGGTCCACAGGACACCTACCGCCCAGCCTGAGGACCACAGGACCACTAACGCACAGCTCCGGCTCTACAGAACCCCTAACGGCCAGCCTGGGTACCACAGAACCCCTAACGCCCAGCTCCGGGTCCACAGGACCCCTAACGTCCAGCTCCGTGCTCACAGGACCCCTAACGCCCGGCACTGGGTCCACAAGACCCCAAACGCCCAGCTCTGGGACCACAGGACCCCTAACGCCCAACTCCATGTCCACAGGACCACTAACGCCCATCCCGGGAACCACAGGTCCCCTAACGCCCAGTCCTGGGATCACAGGACCCCTGACGCTCAGCTCCGGGTCCACAGGACCACTAACGCACAGCTCCTGGTCCACACGACACCTAATGCCCAGGTCCGGGTCCACAGGACCCCTAGCGCCCAGCCCGGGGACCACAGGACCACTAACGCACAGCTCTGGGTCCACAGGACCCCAAACGCCCAGCTCGGGGACCACAGGACCTTACCGCCCTACTCGGGGACCACAGGAACCCTGACGCCCAGCTCCGGGTAAAAAGGACCCCTAACGCTCATCCCGGGGACCACCGGACCTCTAATACCCAGCTCCGAGTGCACAGAACCACGAATGCCCAGGCCGGGAACCACAGGACCCATAATGCCCAGCTCCAGTTCCACAGGACCCCTAACGCCTACCATCGGGTCCACAGGGCCCCTAAGGCCCAGCTCCAAGTCCACAGGATCACGAACGCCCAGGCCGGAAAGCACAGGACCCTCACGCCCAGCTGCGGGTCCACAGGACCCCTAATGCCCAGCCCGGAGACCGCATGACAACTAACGCCCAGCTCTGGCTCCAAAGGACCCCTGACGCCCAGACCGGGTACCAGAGGACCCCTAACGCCTAGCTCTGCGTCCACAGAACCCCAAACGCCCAGTTCGGGGACCACAGGACCCCTAACGCCCAACTCGGGGCCACAGAACCCCTAACGCCCAGCTGCGGGTCCACAGGACCCCTAACGCCAAGCCCGGGGACCACAGGACCCCTAACGCCCGGCTCTGGGTCCACAGGACCCCAAACGCCCAGCTCGGGGACCACAGCACCTCTAACGCTCAGCTCCGGATCCACAGGACCCCTAACGCCCAGCTCCGTGTCCACAAGACCACTTACGCCCATCCCGGGAACCACAGGACCCCTAACGCTCAGCCC
>NC_133787.1:21549873-21552018 GCF_003597395.2 Chelonoidis abingdonii | reverse complement strand
ACCTGCCGGCCCGCTAGAGTTGCTAGGGTAAAAGTCTTCCGACGAATGTGCACGCGTGGCGCGTACACCTAACTGGAATGGATATGAGCAATACATCTCGAAGAACAACAGTTACAAAGGTGAGTAACCGTGTTTTCCTGTTTGCCCAGCAGCCAAAAAGTTGTTAGACCATAGCAGGAAGGGATCTCATGTGTAGTTTCATTTTGGCCATCAACCCAGGTTTGGAGTGGCTAGTTAAGGCTAGGGAACTACTTTGGTGCATTGTGGGGATTTTGAGGGCCTGGGGCAAAGAAAAGGAGAGATCCATTTGCTCAGAAGTGGATGTTCAGGCCCTTCAGACATTAGTGGGGCTGGGGCACGTGCTTTGGTGGTAGAAAGAGAGAGGGAAAAGTGCTGAGAAACTTTGCCTAGGTATGAGTTTGCAACCAGGAAGTGGGTCACCTCAAGGGAAAAAGTAAATGCAAAGTACAACTAAAATATGAAGCAATTATATATATACACACACATTTATTATTGTACTTACCAAATGTTGTCCAAAGCTTAGTTACCATACACTTGAAACATAACCATTTATGGGCCAACAATAACAGTTTTGATCCTTCTGTTATGATGAATCCAATTACCACTGGCCTTAGGTTTCCTCCATCATTTTTATTCTATGTTTCACATACAGAACTGTGTTTTCCCACAAAGTTAATTTTACCTTAGGGCTTCTCTGTTGTCAAAGAAAGTACAGCCACAGCACCCACTTCTATTTCAACAGAACAGGTGTCAGAAGAATGTGCTGTTGCTCTGTATTAGAGAGCTACAGCTGACCAGAAACCAGAGCTGCCTTCTGTAGGTCTGCACATTAAACAATGAGGTACTTCCCTCAGCCTGAGGATTTCCATCTCTAGCCAATGGTATCCCATGTGAGGTTGCTCTCCTTAATTACCTCTTTCAAGTATGCCTAGATGGCTCTAGTTGTGGCAGTCTACTCTAAGGCCTGGTCTACACTACGCGTTTAAACCAATTTTAGCAGCGTTAAACCGATTTAACGCTGTACCTGTCCACATTACGAGGCCCTTTATATCGATATAAAGGGCTCTTTAAATCGGTTTCTGTACTCCTCCCCGACGAGAGAAGTAGCGCTAAAATCGGTTTACCATATCGGATTAGGGTTAGTGTGGCCGCAAATTGACGGGTATTGGCTTCCCGGGCGGTATACCCACAGTGCCAACCACTGTTGACCGCTCTGGACAAGCAAATATGAAACTCGGATGCACTGGCCAGAGTGAGACAGAAAAAGCCCCACGAACTTTTGAATTCATTTCCTGTTTGGGCCAGCGTGACTCTGATCAGCACAGGTGACCACGAGAGCTCATTAGCACAGGTACGCAATGCAAAGTCCCTGAGAATCGAAAAAGAGCTCCAAGCATGGACCACCGGGGGTACTGGATCTGATCACTATATGGGGAGAGGATTCAGTGCATAACAGAGAAAATCCGTTCCAAAAGACAAAATGAAAAACTATTTGAAAATGTTCCAAGGCTATGATGGAAAAAGGCCACACAGGACTCAGTGCAGTGCAGAGGAAAAGTTAAGGAGGCTCAGACAAGCCTACAGAAACCAAAAAAGCAAAACGGAAGGTCCGGGTCAGGCCGAAAACATGTGCGCTTCTACGCTGAGCTGCAATGAATTTTAGGGGGCTGCGCCAACAACACTACACCAACCCTGTCCGTGGATTTCCCGAGGTGGGGTTGGTAATCTCAACCATGGTCTCGAGGATTCTGCGGAGGGGGAAGAGTGAAGAGGAGGAGGAGAGAGGAGACGACTTGCAGCGCAGCACATAACAGACTGCCATTAGCCCCAACAGCCCAGGAGCTTTTTGTGACCCAGACAGAAATTACCGCTCCCAGCCTCCCAAGCCCAGAGTGAAGCAATGGAGCGACCTCTGGTGAGTGTACTTTGTAAATATAATCGGTTTAAAAGCAAGCGTTTTTTTTTTGTTGCATGAGGCTTGGGATGCATTGCAGCCAGTAAGTTCTGGAAAAGTTGATTTAACATGTCTTGGATGGAGCGCCATCCTCCAGGGACATCTCCATTGAAGCGTCCTGGAGGTACTACTGCAGAGGTTCTGGGCAACCCTTGTGTTCATCCACCATA
>NC_133787.1:21515509-21549848 GCF_003597395.2 Chelonoidis abingdonii | reverse complement strand
TTGAGTATATAGGCTGACAGAACTACATTGGTGGGTTTGGGCAATGATTTTCCTATCCAGCAGTGTCTAAATGCTGCTGCCTTTTGAATACTGCTGAACATGGAAGTGGTGTTAACAAGTGTGCAGTAAAGAGTATCTATCCTATATTTTACTTTGGAGGACTCTGAGGGAAATCAAAGGAATCCTATTCTTTTAGCCCAAAGGGGGAAACTGCAGGAATTCTATCCCGTCGACAACACACAGCTGTTGTGAATTGAAAATAGAGAGCTGTCTGGTAAGGAGCAAGGAAGTCATAGTTTGAGTGTGCTATGACAGGTTTCGCTCTGTATCTCCTTCCTGTCGAACCTGCGAATTCAGTTAGTACGAAAATAACTCTGCAGGAGGGGGACTATAAATAAAGATGCTAGCTGTCTGATGTTTAGGCTTGTATAAAAAAAGAAAGAGAGATAATTTCGGTAAGGTCCTGGAAACAATGAGAAGTGAGGAGGGATTATGATCAGCGTGGCTTTGTGTTAAGTAGTTCAGTTCATAGTTTAGAATTTTCTTAAGACTGAACCTGAAATTATTAATCCTTCTGGGCATGATGCAAGGCACATGTTTTTCCAGACATTGTGGCACGGTATGATCAGGAGGGATGATGTACAATATATGTGTATACTTGCTAATTATTGTCTTTGAATCTTTTTGAATGTTAAGCTGATTATTGATGCTTTAGTTGATAGAGGGTAGAGAAGCAGGATTTCTTGCATATGAATTTTAATATATTTAATGAGAGCCTAGAACATAGGAGGGATGCTTTACTGGAATTTTTTAACCTGAAAGTTAAATAAAAATAGCACATAATTTTAGCTATTTGCAACAGAAACTAGGTGGGGGTACTTTTTAAAATGTCAACCCCTTCAATTTAATGGTAAACACTTTTTTAAAATGCTGTTTTCTACAAGCAGAAGTGCATTCCGTTGCTGGAAAGTGATAAGGCGAGTGTCATACGAGATCACTATATTTTTTTCCTTTTTGAATTTCCATTAGGCAAAAAATTACATTTTTACCAGAATATAAAGGTTTTTACTACCTTCTACCTTATATGTTGCTTTTTGTGTGAAATATTAAATGTAGGACTCGTCAAGAATCTTGGCTTGAAGTAGATTTGGCAGATTTGTCTCTCAACTAATCTCGAAGAAGAACTGATGCCTACAAGATTTTTTCAGAAGATTTGGCTAAAAGCATGCGAATCTCATTTATTGTGCAGCATTTTTTGTCTAGTCATGGCGAGATTCAGGTATTGTCTGTTTAGCATTTTCCAAGTACTTGCCAAGTCTCATGAAGTGTAATTGGATTGCAACATCGATGCAGCTGTTTATAACCCATGAGGAAATAAACCAATGGCGAAGACAGCATAAGCACACCTGAATTGACAGAATAAAATGTTGTGGGGATTGTAACTGAGTTAAAAAAATAAGAACTCTCTTTATGACATGCATTCGCCATGAAATATACATCTCCAAGAAAGGATACACATTTTTTAGGAGAATTAATTAAAGTAGTAAACTGGTTTGTAGTCCTGCCATATTATGGTGCCTTAAATATATGCCTGCATATTTTCAGGAATTCAATATCCAAAGCGATTTGGTAGAATTGACCTCCTTCTCATTTAGGATAGAACATGAGAGGGTTCTTGTGTGTTTGGTTGGCTGATTCGAATACTAGTTTACATTATTATATTGTCTACTAATTACTTATTATTATTATGTTTTGTAATTACCATAAGTGCTTAGGGGCCCCGTTCCTGAGACCAGGACTAACCATTGCTAAGGCACTGGCATAAATCACAGGCTTAGCATCTTAAGTATAAGAGCAAGAAAAAGAAGCAACAAATGGAAAGGCAGAAAAGGGGAGGTACAAAGGAAACAAAGAGGCCAGGTCATATACTCCAGAGGCTATGTGAGGCAATAGCTCCATAAGGCTGTCTACGCCTAACAGCAAGCATGTAGGAGTACAAAGTAGATTTGCCAGAACTCTTTCCGCTGCTTTGCTGGAGCTCTTTCTTTGCTGCCTACTCCACTATCAGAGCCTTTCCTTGCTGTCTCTAGATAGCCTTTGCAAAGTGTGGCGAAGGGAAAGGACGACCAGCAAGAGGGAGGTGTGGATATCCTTGCTCATAAAATATGTGTAGATGTTCTTATGTACTCCTTAAGGCTTAGTAGAAGGCCTATGTAGGGTATTGTATTAGCCTAGAGGTGATCAAGCATATAGGGCACTCTGACTTATGCTGCTCGTGGAGCCATGAGCCTCAGCATCACACTGTTATTACACGCCATGCAACCTGGCGCATTCATATCTTGTACTTACCACTCACCAAATAAGTCTAGATTAATCTTATCAAGTTTAAAGGTCAAGAAACAACAGATGGAGACGAAGGGGAACAAGGAAACAATGAGGCCATTGTCCATACTCCAAGAAGCCGATGCTGGGCATACGCCTATTGTAGATACTGTGTTTCGCTGACAGCTGATTTATTTTCTTCGAAGTATCTGCACCTATATAATAACATTAGCTAGGTGCTGACATGATATGACACTCTTCTTTCAGCATAGGTTGTGTCAACACTTGGATTTTTAGTGTAGCATGTGCCCGCCACCCCATGCATCCTTGTCGTGCATCTATGTCAGCGTAACTTTGTAGTATAGATCCAGGAACCTGAAACAATATTGGGTCAGACATGAATATGAAGCAGGATTGGTGTCAATATATGATGTCCAGCAGTCCCTAACTGTTGTCGAAATTTTGTAAAGGCAACCATAATTATAGTTACTTAAGGTGTTGAACTCCCATTAGTTTCAATTTCGATTAACCTTGGTTCAGCAGTACTTTCCGTGGTCTGTGTTTTATTATAAAACAAACAAACAAAAGCGATAAAAAATAAAATAAGTAAAAACAAACAAAAAAAAAGATAAAAAAGAAGAATAAAAAAAAAAAAAAAAAAAAAACAGAAAAAAAAAAAAAAAAAAAAAGAAAAAAAAAAAAAAAAAAAAGAAAACAAGAAAAAATAAAAAAAAAAGAAAAAAAAAAAAAAAAAAAAAAAAAAAAAAAAAAAAAAAAAAAGAAAAAAAAAGAAAAAAAAAAAAAAACAGAAAAATAAAGAGGTGCGGATTTTCTGGTATCGGAGGTTTTTGGAAGATATGTGATAGCTATACAGTGTGGGTCATGACGTCTCTGACATGCACATCTGCATGGAGGAGCACATGTCAAGGATTGAGTGATCTTCGTGTCTGGATATCGATTTGTAGTAATCGGTTTGATTGGTAGTATTGGCAAGCGCGAACCAGTTTCTTATTTTCTTTCTCTGAGATGAGTATTCTATTTTCCATATAGACACAGACGTCGCTTTCGGGCCAGTTCTACGGTCTGTTATCACAAGGGAATATCCTGGGGGTTGGGTATTTCATATCCTTTCAGGGTATGTTTCCCTTTAGTTTCATAAAAGGATTATGGCGGGAGTAAATCTGGAACTATGCATGCAGCTTACAGGTCTTCTCTAATTTGTCTAGAGGTCAGATTGAGTCTTTAAACTGTTAGTTTATTGGAAGCAAGTCGTGATGGTGAGATCTGTTGTCGCGCATACAGCACTAATAGATGGGATTAGGCTACTCGATTGCTTAAGTATTGTTTTTCATTTTCGAGCTGATCTGATTTTGGCTTTTGGTGTTTTTCGGATCATTCCTTTTGGCTCCTCACAGTTGAGTGGATCGGTAGCTTAGCTTATGCAGCGACGATCTTACTATTAAAATGTATGCACGGTCTCTTTGTGTAGTTAAATGATACATTATCATCAGCGTTCACTTGGCGGAACTTTTGGCGGGGGTGGGGTTGGGGCGTGGGCGGTTTTTTGGAGGTCCACACCTGCCAAAACCTATCGGTCCCCACCAGTCTCTGTGCTTGTTCCCGGACCCAAAATCGCCATATGGGTAGATGTAACTGCCACACTCATATAAACACACAGGAATTCTCCAAGCGCAGGGGCCCAGGCGGATTTTATGAAGAATTCATTGTGATATCCATTTCAATCACTGCTCGTCGCAGAGTCGCTGCTCGTAGCCACCAGGACATCTCCTTAGTCCTTGGCTTCAGAGCAGGTCTGGAGTCAGTCATAAGACATGACAATCTTAGATAATGCGCGATGTATTTACACATGTCCAACAGATTGTGGTATTAATCTGAGCAGGGTCCATGGCTGCTGATGACTATGGCGTTGCACAATTCCCCAGAAAAAGACGGAAATAGTCTTAGTCTGCTGCTTCACGAAGGAGACGGGTGACGCGTTAACACCAAACACCCCGCGATCTAAATATTTGCCCCATCGGGACCTGGGCTCTCAACCCAGAACCAAGGGGCGGGAGAGACTGCGGGAACTATGGGATAGCTACGGGATAGCTACCCACAGTGCAATGCTCCAGAAATCGACGCTAGCCTCGAACCATGGATGCACACCATCGAATTAATGTGCTTAGTGTGGCCGCATGCACTTGACTTTATACAATCTGTTTTACAAAACCGGTTTATGTAAAATCGGAATAATCCCGTAGTGTAGACATACCGTAAGACAGCCCTTAGGTACAGTAAGCAGTTCCCAAACTGCTATGCCATTCCTTATTGGAAGAGTTGTGAAGTGTTTATTTGTGTGCCATTACACACAAGGGTTCAAAAACTTGGTATATCTCTATAGCCAAAACTAGTGTAAAATCTTATGAACATGCTGAGTGTAAGAAGTGTTTCTTTTGCTCACTAGAGATAGACCTGTGTCAAATGGTCTTTCAGTCAGGAATTGCTCTAAATGAAACATTCCTGCCACTGTCTTTGCATTGTCAATGTACTCAAAAAGTGCCTTCTAGCTGAATTCACAAGTGCATCTTGTAATGTTCCATGATAAAGTTTGTTCTGGGAACATAACATCTCTTTCAAATTTTAATTAAGGTCTTTAATCATTTTTCACTTGGTTTTTATGGTGGCATTAAGTTTGCAAATAATCTCAAATTCACCATCAACGAAAGTGGGCACAACTCCATTCAAGTCAATGCATTTACACCTGTTATCCCAGCACTGAATTTGGTCCCACATATTTTCTGTCTGTCCCCTGTGTATTAAATAAAAGACAAAAACTCAAACCATCTTTTGTCCTCCATCATCAACAGTTTCATTGATAAAGAAATACTGCTTTAAGCATTCACCATATGCATCAGGACTCTCCATTTTCATAGAATGAAAATTCTCTATTGCACCTAACACAGCTATTTGAACAGCTCTTCCTTTTGAGACTTGCTGCTTCCCCTCTCGTGGGTCCCAGTCACAGCAATTCTTCTGCGAACCAATCAGAAATTGTTGTCATCAGCTCTGGTTGATTTAAGAGCTACTAGCTTCATTGCTCAATATTCTCTCCTGAGTGGTAAAGAGTCACAAAAACACCCTCCCAGCTTGATTTTTTTTCTGAGCAAGGCTTAACCTTCATTTGCCTGAAAAAATAAATAAAAACAGATTTCAAAGAGAAAACAAAACAGTGACCTAATCAGCGGCAGAAACTCCCCCTAACCTCATCAGCAGACAAACCTGGTTAGGCCAGAGCTGAAGGCAGATTGCAGTAAAATACTTTGGCCATTTAGCTAAAAGGAGCAGCAACCATACAATTTAGATTAGTCCACTTTTCTTCGCTGTGAGAACTTAACTGACCCTTTGATCACTAGATTTCAGTCATATGCTGAGGTATAAATATATCACTTAACATGATTTAAAACAAATCAAAAGGGAGCCCAGACTGATCTGGTTTCCTAGTGGCTAGTGCCCTGTGCTGTCAGGTGCCAAACTTGGAGCGAAATTGAGGCCTCATTGAAGTCAAAGACAAAATTCTAATTGACTTCAAGGGAGCCAGGATTTCACCTATTCACTTGATCTGTAGCTCTGAATGCCTTGTTCTTCTGGATGTCAGGGGCTGCAAATGTCACTTGGCAGTGATTCTTCTGGCCAGTTCACTGCACTATCAGACCTGATTTTAAGCTACTCTATTTAGGTTCATATGTCATGTCCATCACCATAATATCTGAACATGGATGGCATTGCCAGGGGTGGTGGTGGGTGCAAAACAAGGCCTTAAGGTATTAGAGTGGGGAATAGTAAAGAGGAGAGGTCTTTATTGTTCTAATCTATTGTGATGACCATGAAAAGACACCACCACCACTTCTCCAAATTGCTATTCAAAAACTGTGAGCAGGATCCTTATCTGGTGAAAATCAGTATAGCTCCGTGGCAGTCCAGGGAATTACACAGACTTACATCAGCTGAGGATCCATCTGTATGCCTTTTCCCATTTATAGCAATTACCTGTATATCATAGAATATCAAGGTTGGAAGGGACCTCAGGAGGTCATCTAGTTCAACCCCCTGCTCAAAGCAGGAGCAATCCCCAACTAAATCATCCCAAGCTTGTCAAGCCTGACCTTAAAAACCTCGAAGGAAGGTTTTTGTATATACCTGTGTGTATACATGTATATTGTTCCATGTATCCAATTATGCATCCTTGTACCTTCCCATAAATAAATAACTTCTAAAAATACAGTCAAAATATGCAAAATCGTGGCACAAAAATAGGGGTTACAGGAAATTAATTTTGTTTGATTTCACTCTCTTGAGTGTATTATATATCACGACTCTCCTGCCACCAACACACCTACTGTTCAATCCATCCGTATTGATGTATGTTTAGCTATTCATTTTATGTATATTAATTTAAGCAGAACATTTATTTGGCTTAAGTTTTACTTTCAGTGTTTGAATGTATGTTCCAAATGCAAGCACAGATGATTTGCTAGGATTTCATTAGACGGAATGTGGAATGTTAGTTTACAAAGATAATAACTGAGCTATTAAAGCCAACAACCCCTTTTAAAGCAAACATATCATTAAAATATAGGAACAGTTTATAGTATAAACAAAATTGAGGATATGGATTACTTACAGATAAAAGATTTTAGGGGTAGCTATGAGAGAAAGTTGAATAAAAATGTGTTTAATTGCATTACATTTTTTCCAAAGTGAACTTCAAAAATGCAAATAAAGGAAGATATTTTATTTTTTTTAAAAGAGACAGAGTGACTTGACTTTTATTTTCCAATATGAATAAGACTTCTGGAAAAAAAATGTGCTTGAACTCATAAATGGCAGCATTTATCTTGCTTGTGAATCCATACAGTGGAAAAAGAAGCAAGACGTTTGCTTCGAGATCATTCTCCTGAGCTGAATGACAGATACAATAATTCCCTATATTAGCCAGATCCATTGTCTTTATTTTGCACAGAAGTACTGTATTGCTGAGGTAGACTTCCACTGCTATGCATATTTTAAGGGTTATTTGGCAACAGGAGTAAAGCTAAAAGTAGCCTCTTAATCTAATTAATTGACATTTCTGAATCTTGCTTTCACAACAACACATGGTTTCATGTTCTGGGTTTTAGCACTTGTCAAGCTTTTTTGGAGAATGTTTTGGTCAGACTGACAAGATAATTTGTGACTGAGGCTCCAAGCTAGAGAAGTGTTTAAGGCTATAATGATTTATTATCATCACAGAATAACAAAATTTACAAAGCATTTCATCAGAATTTTTGAAGTAAGTTTGCCACCGTGGTAGAAGCATGCGGGGGAGGAGGGGAGAGGGCCTAATCTTCATACACAAATGCCATTGTGACTTATTTGTAATCATTACAATATTGCATTTATTTTAGAGTATTACTTGACAGACTTGCAGCATGGTCAGAGGAGAAGAGGTGAGAGAACTGAAACAACTGAGAAGGTAAAACGCTTTTTCCCCCTTAAATTAATACTCTATGCAGCTGAAATTTTAAAAATACATATGCTTCACACTATCGATAATGTATACATGGCTGCATTAAATCACAAATGTTGACATTTTGGCAAGGGGCATAGAGAAAGTAGCTGCACTGTCTGTGTAAACTTTGTGACAGAAATGTTTGTGGTTTTGCCATTCAAAGATCCAAACTAACTATTTTCTTAAAGGGTAAAATAAGTGATATTGCTGAGTGACAGCACATTAATATACTGACATTTGCAGACTTTTGGAGCATTACTATAAAAAGAAAGAATGCAGCATCACTAATTTTGACTTCATATTTATTCCTTCCTAGGCAAGTTAATGATGCCAGACTTTCTGAGAGAAAATGTCTGACTTTGAATGCAAGACATTTCCACTTATTTTCCATGTTTCTATAATTTACTTACTATGTAATTAAATACCTAAAAACCTGAGGCACTGGTTAGTTTAGACAGAGTTGTGACAGTTATTTGACTTCAGAGGCTGGGAATAGAAGCTATTTTTCCAATGCCCTAAAGTGATTTTGTTGCTGTTGTTTTGTTTGACTATCAAATACATACCTTTCCAGAGAATTTTTTTCAGAGGCAGTCATGGCTCATCAAGAGATGAGATGAAGAGTAAACACTTTTGGCAACAATAGTATAGCCTTTAATAATAACAGTGATAATATTGTACATTCACAGAGGGCCTTTCGTCTCCAAGGATCACCAGGTGGTTGTTGTATGGTGATCTTTAATTATTACATATGTTTATAAGTCCTCCAGCCTTTAGCACATTTAGCACAGTGTTCTAACATTAGGCAACTTCTTTGCTGGCACAGAGACGGACCCCTTGTGTTCCAGGAGGTTTTTTGCAGAGGAGTGTACAGGCACTTGCACAGAGTCAGCTGGAATGTAAAGATCTGTGGCTTCCGTCTCCTACAAGTGCATGCCAGGTTCAGGCTCTGACAGATTTCTGGCAAGAGTCAGTTCCGGAGCCAAGGATATATCTATTTATTTAAATAAATATCTATTTATTTAATCTCTATATAGGCGTTTCTAAAGCACTCTTCCCAGGACTATCAGAACATATCACAAGAATTAAAGGTACATCTTGAATTAAAGCTATGTCACTGACACCAAGAATGCCCTGCCTTGCGGTGAGGCTTTCCATGGGGACTCCATAGCTTGAGACAGAAGGCTAAGACTGTGGTGGGAGCCAAAGGGAGAAGGATTAACTGAGGTAGCTGGGTCCCACACATAAGATAGTAACAAATACATTGAATTTTACCTGGGAACTGGGTAAGCACTCATTTTCTGCCATGCACATCCCACTGCCTGCCAGTATCAGTTTCTTGACAGGAGTCTGCTTGAGAGAGCTTGTTTTCATCCAGTCTTCACTTCCACCAAACCCTGGGAAAGTGGGAAGGCTGTGTTCAGGCTTACTGAAAAGGAAATAGATCACTGAGGTTTTTTGTGACACACAGCTGATACTGCTGACTGGAGCATCTAATGACCTCTCCTGGAGGCTTCACACAGATGTTGAACAAAGGGGGTGGGAAGTTTAAGTTCTATGACACTTCACATTAGAGAGCCTTCACAGAGGAGGAGCAAATTGCCACAGTCATCAGGAGTTTCTTGGAACAGAACTTTGCTCTTGTAAAACAATCTCACTCACTTCTTCCCTGTCCCATTCAAATTCAGCTGCGCTTTCTGATTAATGAAATGAAGGCAGCTGATAGCTCTAAAAATATTAGCAGGGCTGCTTGGCCTCTGTCCATTGCCATGAGGAGATAATCAATTCCTTCCCCCCAGATCAACGTGTGCTATGGCTGTAGCTGAAGCTTAGGCTTTAAAGCACCAAAGGCAGTAATGTGGTGCTGGAGTTAGCCTTGAACCCCTGCCCAGTGATCTTCCTTAGAAAGAGGAGCTTACAGACTGGGCTGTAGTTGGTGAGGTCATTAGTGTTAAATTATGTGTGTGTGTGTGCGCGCGCGCGCGCAGGGGGAGTAGTTAGGGGCCAGACCATCTCATGTGTAACTGTAGCTGGCATTTTGAGGCCTCCCTCAAGGACTGCAACGATCCCTGTCTACAAAGGTCTAGTTGCTTGCTGACTTTTAACTGCCCTGAGTGGCATGGACCAAAGTCACAGGTAATTGTAGAGGGTTTTCCCAGTCCCATTGGCAGGGCCGGCCCACAATATTTTGGCACCTGAGGCTAGGAGCTCAAATGACCCCCCCCGTGTCATCTCTCTTGGGCCAAAACTTTGAAAGATCTGAATTCTGCCTTCTTCCTGTTCTAATTCTTTCATGGTACTGCTCTGCTACTGTCATAAACAGATAGCTAAGGGTTAATGTTTCTTTTACCTGTAAAGGGTTAACAAAGGGAACCAAACACCTGACCAGAGGACCAATCAGGAAACCGGATTTTTCAAAGCTCAGGGAGGGAATTTTTGGGTGTGTGTCCTTTGTCTGTGTCTCTGTTGCTCTCTTGGCTCTGAGTGATCTCTCTATCTTCAGGCTTTCTAATCTTCTGTTTCCCAGTTGTAAGTACAGGTATAAGACAATATAGGTTTTTATATTTTTTTTGTATTTACATGTGTGTAGTTTGCTCGAATGTTTTAAATTGTATTTCTTTTTGAATAAGGCTGTTTATTCATTTTGTTTTCTTTTAAGCCAATGACCCTGTATATTGTCACCTCGATACAGAGACCATTTTTATGTCTTTTATTTTCTTTTTATATAAAGCTTTCTTTTTAAGATCTGTTGGATTTTTTCCTAGTTGGGCTCAAGAGGATTGGGTCTGCAGCTCACCAGGGAATTGGTGGGAGGAAGAAGACAGGGGGAAAGAAAAAATTTCTTCGGGTTAGAGTTACAAAGCTTGCATTTACAGGGACTCTGAGTGCGGGTGAGAGAACCTGATCTCGCTGGTTTGCATTTCAAGGAATTGAAATAGGGTGATCGTCCCGGGCCATCCAAGGAGGGGAAGCCTGGGAGGAAGTAAAGAGAAGACAAGGGGAGGGGGGTTATTTCCCTTTGTGGTGAGACTCAGGGCATCTGAGTCTTGGGGTCCCCCAGGGAAGGTTTTGGGGAGACCAGAGTGAGCCAAACACTGGAATTTTTGGCTGGTGGCAGCGCTATCAGATCTAAGCTGGTAAATAAGCTTAGAGGAATTTATGCTAGTACCTCATATTTGAACTCTAAGGTTCAGATTGAGAAATTATACTATAACAGCTACCTACCCCAATAAAGGAGAGCTAACAACTTAAAATGCCTTGTTAAAAAATTTTAAGTAACACTTAACTTTTAAATGCCTGAACAACAAATGATGCTTTCCGAGCCTTATTGGTTGCAAAGATTTGAACTGCTTCCTGAAGGTCCACAGTCTGGGCCAGCTCATCAGTGGCATAGCCAGGTTCTAACAGCAGGGGGAGCAAACACATAAAAAAGGTGCCACCTGCCACAAAGCAGCGAAGAGAAAAAAAGAAAAACTCAAGTCTTGCCACCGAAGACTGAAGAACCCGCTGCCGAATTGCCACCAAAGACCCTGTGCGACTGAAGAACTCACCACCGAAGTGCTGCCGAAGACCCGGACGTGCTGCCCCTGCTTGGAAGCACCCCCAAGTGAGTGTAAAAATTAAAAAGGCACCACTTTTGGGGAATGTGCTCAGAGGGAGTGGCCACTCTCCCTGCTCCCCGCCTAGCTATGCAACTGCAGCTCATGCTCTATTGAGATGGTTGCAAGGCCGACCAGCCTCTCCTGTGCCATTGTGGAGTGAAGATGTGTTTTTATTAACTTCAGCTTGGAGCAGCTGCGTTCTCCACTGGCAACTGTTACAAGAAGTGTTAGAAGTATGTGCAGAGCAACAAAAGCATTTAGAAAGAGGGTGGTCATCTTATTTGTGTATATATATTCCAGAACAGCCTTTGGTGTTGATCCTGCTGAAATGTATCTTGAAAGTTTCTGTTCATCCCCTCAATCACTCGCATCAATATCGTGCATGTCATCATGTGTCAACACTGTCTCTAGTGCCCTGCATTGCTGGTGCAGGTCTTTTTCAGGTATAGTGAGGAATTTTGGAATATCGTACAACATCCCAAATATACTGCTGTGTTTCTTGAGCTGCATTAAACGTTCTTCAACTGACTGTATTGCACAATCTAGCACCTGGTTACAGAATTCAACTTTGAATTATTATTTGAGCTCTCTTATGGGATTATCCTGTGCCTCGTAATCAAAATGTCTTCTTCTTTGGTGACTCTTGAATGGGTGGGAAAATAGGTTCAGTGTGAAGTTCCTCTGCCAACTTCTGTGCAATCTACAGAACGTTTTGAAATCCCTCATCTGACCGGTAAGACTGTAGGTATGACTTTGCTTTGTGGCGTTGTTCCATTGATCCAGATATATCAAGGTCAACACCTTGGAGTCTCTTGCTTACAACATTTATTTCAAACAGTATGTCATGCCACTAAGCCACACAGTAATTTGAAGTTATGTATATTTCTGGTAAAAAACAACAAGGAGACTGGTGGCACCATAAAGACTAACAGATTTATTTGGCTTAAGATTTCGTGAGTAAAAATCCTCACTTCTTCAGATGCATGGAGTGAAAATTACAGATGCAGGCATTGTATAGTAACACATGAAGAGAAGGGAGTTACCTCACAAGTGGAGAACCAGTGTTGACAGGGCCAATTCGATCAGGGTGGATGTAGTCCACTCCCAATAATAGATGAGGAGGTGTCAATTGTAGTAGAGGCAAAGCTGCTTTTGTAATGAGCCAGTCACTTCCAGTCCCTATTCAAGCCCAAATTAATGGCGTTAAATTTGCAAATGAATTTTAGTTCTGCTGTTTCTCTTTTGAAGTCTGTTTCTGAAGTTTTTTTGTTCAAGAATAGTTACCTTTAAATCAATTATAGAATGTGATTGAAGTGTTCACTTACTGGCTTTTGTATGTTACCATTCCTGATGTCCGATTTGTGTCCATTTATTCTTTTACATAGGGACTGTCCGGTTTGGCCAATGTACATGGCAGAGGGGCATTGCTGGCACATGGCAAACATAACATTAGTAGATTGCAGGTGAATGAGCCCTTTGATGGTGTGGCTGATGTGGACTGGGTCCTCTGATGGTGTCGCTAGGGTAGATATGGGACAGAGTAGGCAATGAAGTTTGCTACAGGGATTGGTTCCTGGGTTGGTGTTTCTGTGGTGTGGTGTGTGTGCTAGTGAGTATTTGCTTCAGGTTGGGGGTTGTCTGTAAGCGAGGACTGGCCTGCTCCCAAGGTTTGTGATGAACGTGAGGGATTGTTTTCCAGGATAGTTGTAGATTGTTGATAATGTGCTGGAGAGGTTTTAGCTGGGGCTGTATGTGATGGCCAGTGGAGTTCTGTTATTTTCCTTGTTGGGCCTGTCTTGTAGTAGGTGATTTCTGGGTACCCGTCTCGCTCTGTCAATCTGTTTCTCTCACTTCCCCAGGTGGGTATGTAGTTTTAAGAATGTTTGATAAAGATCTTGTAGGTGTTTGTCTCTGTCTGAGGGATTGGAGCAAATTCGGTTGTATCTTAGGGCTTGGTTGTAGACAATGGATTGTGTGATGTGTCCTGGATGGAAAGCTGGAGGCGTGTAGGTAAATGTAGCAGTCAGTAGGTGTCCGGTATAGGGTGGTGGTTATGTGACCATCACTTATTTGCACGTGTAGTGTCCAGGAACTGGGTCTCTTGTGTGGACAGGTCCAGGCTTGAGGTTGATGGCAGAGTGAAATTGTTGAAATCCAGGTGGAAATTCTTCAAGAGCCTCCTTTCCGTGGGTCCATATGATGAAGATCATCAATGTAGCACAAGTAGAGGAGGGGCGCTAGGGGACGAGAGCTGAGAAAGTTCTAAGTCAGCCATAAAATGATGCACATACTGTGGGGTCATGCGGGTACCCATAGCAATGCCACTGACTTGAAGGTATAAGTTGTCCCAAATCTGAAATGGTTGTGGTTTGAGGACAAAGTCACAAAGCTCAGCCACCAGGTGTGCTGTGGCCTCATCAAGGATACTGTTTCCTGACAGCTTGTAGTCCATCCTCATGTGGAATATTGGTGTAAAGTGACTACTTACATCCATGGTGGCCAGGATGGTGTTTTCAGGAAGATCACCAATGCATTGTAGTTTCCGGTGATTCCATTTCCTCTGCCACTGTTGTCCCACAAACAGTTCCTGTCATAGCATTATCTTCATAATGGCAACTTGGCATCATCTATCTTCCCAATTTGGTGTTTGGTAGGCTTTATCGCCTCCACTCAACTTTCCCATCATGTGGAACTCAGTGGTTTCAGTGTCAGAGAGGATGTTTCCAGATGTTGCTTCAAAATTTGCCATCGATGAGTTGATGCAGAGAAAAATACATAGATGCTTTGAATTATATTAAAATATTCAGCAGCCTCACTAGAAGCTGAAGCTGCATCACTGACCACTAAGTTCAATGAATGAGAACTGCATAGGACAAAAAAACCTCGAGACTCTCGGATCCGTGTCTGCACTCCTCTTTTCTTTCCTCTCATGTTGGCACCATTATCGTAGCCCTGACCTCTCATGTCAGCTATCGCAATTCCCCTATCTTCCAGCTTTTTAAGAAGCACATTTATTATACCAACTCCTGTAGTATCATCAATGTCAATAAATTCTAGAAAATGCTCTCTGACAGTCAGCATTGCAGGGACATTTTCACTAGGTTTTCTGGTTGTTACAAAACACACCATTAAAGTCATTTGTTCCGTATGGCTGATGTCAGGTGTGCAGTCCAGAATAATGGAGTAATATCTTGCTGACTTCAGATCTGCCGCAATCTTCTGTTTGAATTTTGTTGCCAGTAACTGTGTGACCTCATTTTGAATTGTTTTTCCAAAGTAGTGGTATGCGTGAATTTCTTGGGTGGTGACTCTTCTTAGATGCTCCTGGAGTACAGCATCAAATTCAGCCATCAGTTCCACAATTTTAAGGAAGTTTCCATGGTTTGGCATATACAGCTGATCTGAGGTGTCTCGCAGTGCTAGATTTTGGGCATTCTCACAATGCAATGAGCCTTTTCAGAACATTTTGCCAGTGAAGAGTCTCTGACGTAATCTTCTCTTGATGCTGATCATCTATGGTGGCCTTTAACTTTAATCTCATCTCAAACTCTTTCCACCTATGGAATGCTCTCTGGTGATTTGCTGCCTTCTCAAGACATACTAGATTTCTAGCCAGATTTTTCCAGTCCTTTGTTCCTGTAGAACCCAATGTGGCTGGAATATTAGACTGGAAGAGTTTGCAACAAAAACAGTATGCAGCATTCTGGGTTTTTGAGTACATAAGCCATGGCCTCTCCACTTTGTCTCCATTGGGGATTTCACATCAGTAATGTGTTGGATGGAAACTTTTATTTTCATTGTCTTTGGGAAACATGAAGTTTTTCACTTGCTGTGGCACATGTAGTACAAGGAAGTCCCTCAGGCTACTGCTTAAGTGGGTCCACAGTCCTGGATCATCTAGACTTAAGAAACTAAACTCAGCAGCAGCTGTTTCTTGCGTCTCCACCACGCTCTTCTCTGATCTACACTTTTCTTCAGGAATGTGCATGGTTACATCCATTTGAGATGGAGATACGGATGCTGCAGTAGCTGCCAGGTCACCTGCACTCTGACTAACTGGAAGATCAGGCATCTCCTCTCCACTCACATCCTCACTGGGGCCAGAAGGCTCACCGTGAACATTTGTGTCTATGTATCTCAGGAGAGCTCCTTCCTGCTTAGATAGAAAAGCTTCCTTTGCTTGCTTTCTTTTTCTGAATGCTGCCCCAGAGGGGTGTCTTTTTCCTTTCACTAACACTAACACTAGCGAGCAATACTCTGTGCGTGCGTCTGTCTGTCTTTCTGATAATAACAATAATACAGTACTTATAGGAAATGTGGTGTTGTGACTTTAGATTGACTACATTGTGCATGGCATGATCCCTTAACATTACCCTGAAATTAAGTCACTTCTGGGGTAGAATGTGATGACTTCCCATCAACAAGAAGTTTAGGACATCTTTACAAATCTACTTGTATGCACCTCCCTTATCAAAATATTAATAACATGCTTTTAAACCCCAGATGTCCTTTTCATAGAATATCAGGGTTGGAAGGGACCTAAGGTGGTCATCTAGTCCAACCCCCTGCTCAAAGCAGGACCAATTGCCAGACAGATTTTTGCCCCAGATCCCTAAATGGCCCCCTCAAGCATTGAACTCACAACCCTGGGTTTAGCAGGCTAATGCTCAAACCATTGAGCTATCCCTTCCCCCCAAAAATATTTTTCAAAATACACTTATGTTTGTACAGCTATATATATACTTACCACTTAGTAAATTGTCCAGTGTTGTACTTGGTGTTTGTTTAAGATACAATCATTGTTTGTGAGTAAATAAACCTTCATAAATGTCTTGACCTGTTTTTCTCACTGTGGTTTTACTGATGCCTTTTCCTGGGATTCTACGTGTCCACTTGGTTTAATACCATGTATCTTATGATGAATGAAAACTCCTTCTTTGTTTAAGCAACTTATTTATCTGTTCAAAATCTTGGTGCATTTGACACTGCATATGTAAATTTGACAAAAACACAAAGGTAGGTAGAAATAAACAGACTGCTCCTTAGGGGGTTCCCAGGAACGGTAAGATATGTTGCACACTTAAGACTGATCCAATCACACTTGGATTAGCTGGAGAATTGCTGTGTGGTTAACTAACTTGCAGGGTGATATGGGGAAGCAGTCTCTCAGAGCGTAATTAAATGATAAGTTCACATTCAAGGGACAATTGTAAGTTACTGAGACTGTCATATACAACGCCAAAAATAGGCTGTCTCATGATGAATACCCTTATTAACAGCTACACTGCTCTGTGTTCATAGGACATGGCTGGGGAATTTGGCAGGATGTAGTCCTGTTTGTTGAAGATCTCCCTGTAGATTTTAAAAAGGATTTATATAAAAGACGACATCTGAAAAGCAAACAGATCATATAGCTGTAGCCCATGTTAGTGTGACTGTTAATGATGTGTTAATGGATAAATTTGATCTCCAATCTTCCACTTCATTTGATGTAATCAAAGCCCTTTTTCTCAAAATGCATTGATAAAGACTTTGCTAATGTGAGAGAAACCAGTTATTTTCCTGTGTATCAAACTACTTACTATGGAGGCAGTTAGTTTGGTTCAGAAGACTTGCACCTCCAGCATTTTCTTATGGCTTTTGAAGTTGGGTCTGTGGAGGATGGTTCATTGGCTTTTGTTTATATTGTATTTGTTATCGTCCCCAATTTGTACTCTGTCAATAAAAAAAAATGTGCCTCTCATTTATTCCAGTCATTCCGTGATAAACTGGCTACTAAATAGTGCCTCAGTTTCAATTTCTGGATAGATTTAAAACATCGCCCTACATACAACGCATTGCAACCTCGTTTATTTAAATTAATTAAGCTTTATTTATTTAAATAAACCCAATGTAGACCTTTTTTAAGCATTCTAAATGAATCTGGTTTTACAGTAAAGAAACGTATATCAGTTTTCAGCAGACAGAAAGGCTTTAGGGGAGTATAGGTAAGCATATACAAAAGGCCTCATCCTCCTCAATGGAAGAACTCTTCTTCACTTCAGTGACCTTTGAATCAGACCTACAGACATCAAAGATATGAAGGAAAGGACAGTATCTTTCCTTTAGAAATCCCAGTCATGTAATCAGTCACTGGGATTTCTACAGATCCTTGTTTAATTAGATATTGGTTGTAGGGAAAGAGAAGCAATTGGGTATAGAGTATATTTTGAAAGAAAACTCATGTGACTCCCAAACAGATTCTGGGGGTGAAATCTTGGCCTCACTGAAGTTAAATCGGAAGTTTGCCATAAACTTCATGGGGGATATGAGCCACAGCAAACTGGGAACAGGACAGTTCTCATGTCACTTTGTGGTCATCACCAATGAAGATCTCATGCACAGTGTGGTTCATGTCTCCATGCATCTCATGATCTGATTTTACTCACAGCAGTTTTACAGTGGTGTCTCTTCATTGACTTCAGTGGAGAGATCCCCGATACTACAACAGTGTAGGTGAGAGGAGAATCGGGCCCCAGGTCTGAGTAGAAGTGAAATCTTGCATTTCAGAGTCAATTTTACTATTCTCACTGTCTGTAAACCAGCAACAGTTGAGGGTAGTGCCAATCTGAAGAGATGGGAAAGACACACAACTTTAAGGTTAGAAAAAATTTATTTCCTTTGAACCGTACTCAAATGTTTTACTGTATTTTCTTGGCAGAAAGGAGGGAGTCCACTTGAAGACAAGGGAAAATATATAGGCTGGCTGTGTCCTTGGGTCATAGAAAGGAAAATTCTTAGGCCAGTAATACCTGTGTTTGGGTTGAGAGGGGAGAGTGGCAAGGTGAGGAGAATGGCTGAGCAAACTTGTCTTGGGGAAGGAGATAATACCATCAGCTTGCCTCCAATTTGAATGTGAAAGGGTATATTGGAAGGAGAAGGTAAAGCTATAGCTGGGACCTGGGAAAATAAAAATAGGGAGAGGAGTGAATGGAAGTTTGGAAGAAACAGTCGGAATAGATGGTGCCTTTTTTTTTCAGCACTGTTTTTTTTTTCACCACAACTTGAGTGAGCCCAGACTGCACAATACCTATGATACCAGCCAGAACCCAGATTCTGAAACCATTCTGTCCATTGTACCAGGGTGCACCTTAAATAAGCCCCAAATCTATCTAATGTTCAATGTAACAGTCCAAAATTTGCACTGATTCTGATCTGACTGACACTGATGAAACTCCATTAATGTCAATGGAATTGCTCCCAATTTAACCTGATGTCAGTGAGATCAGCATCAGGCTCTATGAGTATAGTGTCGAGCTGGACAACTAGCAAAAATAAAACAAAACGAAGAAATCCTTGATGATTCATGAATCCTGAAATTTTACTACAGATGTTTGTTTGTCCAAAAATTAGCATTGTAAAATGAGTCTCATTGACTTCAATGACTGAAACTGCAGAGAGAAATATATAATAGGTCCTGCCTATGCTAGAAAAGTGAGCATCCATATTATAGCAACTGTCACCAGTGGTGGCAGCTGTGTAGACACTAGTGTTCAGATGGCTCAGGAGGTTTTACCACCATGCCATGAAAACTTGCTCTGAGAATAACAGATAACAGACTTCCCATGCTTACTTTTGGATGAATTAACATATCTCACAAATGCTTAAAGATAGGCATGTGCATCTTTCAAAGACTGGGATCGTACAGAGCAGTTTAAATTTTAAGCGGTAGCTTTATTTTAGAATTCCTTTATTTTACTTGGCCACGTTCTGCTTTATAGTAGATGGGCACCTCCTGAGTGTCAGCCCCATTGCGTTGGTTGGGTGTCTCAAACAGGCTTATTTGTATTCATTTTACAGAAAGGAAGTAACAGTTCATCTGGCTCTACTCTATACACAACTTTGCATTTTCTCAGCTCCAGGTCAGAGGAATTTTATTGTTATGCTGCATAATATTCTGCTGTGTCCATAAGATTCTGCTGGTTGCTCTTCCTGTTGGTGTCATGGCTGCCTATTGTAAGACAGTGCATGTAGGTTTGCAGAAGAGCTGCCGTAAACATATTCTATTCTGTTCTACTGTATAGGTTCTGATACCATGTTCACTGCTGTGATATCTGCACACCTTTCTAGAGCTCATTAAGCAGTGTGACTAACAGCTGCCATGTGTTTGTTCTCTCATCCTGTTCCCAGAATGTGTGCTGAAGTATTTTGTTTTGGTAGATTATTTTTTAAAATATACACGGTGCTTCGTGACTGTGTTAGAGAAGGTAATGTCAAAGAAATGGACATTGCATTGTCTGTGGAAGGTGGTAAGCTATGGGATGTTCCTTAGTTCTTGGCGAAGTTCATTCCACAGTAGCAGACCTGCCCTTGAAAAAGTTCTGTCTCCTGCATGGATGAGCTTTACCCTTACCGTAGAAAGTTTCATTGCTGGAGTAGCAGACTTGTTTATCATGGCCCTCACCTAAAGCTTTTAGATATCCTTGGACCAGGTCAATGAGTGCCTTGAAAATAAGGAATGAGACTTCGAACTTCATATGATGGTCTGTGGGAAGACAGTGTAGAGAGAGTGTGGTTCCAGCAGTGGGCTTTACAACTCCTCACAAGTAAAATGTTACCAAGAAGACAAAGATTAGGGGGTGAGGGGTAAAGGAAGAGCTATCTGGGTGTAGTAAGCATAGTCCAGAACAGTTTGCTCCGGTCAAACCGCTGCATGTCTGTTACACAGATCAGTGCTTCTACTGAACCCAAATTCTATAGTCAGCCCATGATGCAAGACAGAACTTCAAGTGAGCCCAGATTCTGTGCCTTTGCTCATGATACCAGAGAACGCAGAAAGTGAAGATGAACATTGTTTTCTGTTTAAACTGCAGGGGGAATTCAGGTAGGCAGAATATAGAAACCCTAACTGGAGTTTGGCTAATGGTTTGGGATTAACATCCCCAAAAGGGTCCTTGGGAATGTTAATAACTTTGTCAGTATAGTTATTACAATTCTCTTGGTTTTCCATCTTATCTGAAAAATAGTACCACCAGCGCAAACAGCAGGGCATTTGTTGAGTGCTGACTGGCTCCTAGGATCATGTGTCCTCTATTGATTCATCAACCCCACTTGCTGCAGCAACCCAAAGCCCAGATTCTGCAAACTGCTCCAACCCCTGCACTCATGTGGAGCCCCACTGGATCAATCTGTAAGATTTTGGGGGTGGGGAGGAGTGGGAATAAGTTAAATTTGTTTGGGTTCTCTTCTCCCAGCCTAATTCTGCTAAGCTTGTGAGAACATGACAAAGTCAGAGTGCCAAGTGCTATGAATGTAATAATTTTCTAAGGATCAGAGCATTTACATGGCAATGGCTTATTTTTGTTATTTTACAGAGCTCTGATACCAATCCTGTTTTGTTGGTCTTGGGTCAGTCTGAGGATGTCCAGTCATGCCTTGTAGCAACCCAGCTCGTAGCCATTAACCAACCCTACTGAGGAGTCAGTGCTTCTGTCCTGTACAGGCAATAGTTAATATTGTGACTATTGCACCTACTTCTGTGCTTTACCTGAAGATAAAGAAGCCTTTCATAGGTTGGACTTGTGACTAAAGAGCAGGAGCTACTCTATTCTGCAAGATCCAATAGTGGGAAAAGTGTGAGGAAAAATATGCACGATTGTTGGCTAAGTTTTTCAATAGAAACTCAAGGAGTTGGAACCTAATTGCATTGCAATTCAGCTCTGGTGGAGCAAGACTGCTGTGGTATGCAATGAACTTGTTTCTGTATTTTTCCTGAAAATTTATTAAAGCGTGGGGGTTGGGGGAAGGGGTATAAAATGTTTGCAAAAGGTTTTTTACACTGTGATTGATGTGACATGACTGCAAGATGCTGGGTTTTTGTCTACCTCTCAAGGTCTTGAGTATCCTGTTTGTTAATTAATAAGTTCTTTATCTAACTTCTTTTATTTGTTCAAAACAATCTATTGCCACCATCTATCATTGCCAAAGGGTGATGAAGAATTGAATACTTTGTTAAAACCCCCAAACAAATAAGTTTTTTTTCCTTTACAACAGACTTTCTATTTTGAGCATGCTCAATTGCAATAAATTGGATTGTCATCGTTCACTGGGACACACAGGACATGTCGGTTTTGCAAGCCAGAGGATGTTATTAATCTATCACTTACTACTAAGATGACAGTGATATTTAGATTCAGAACTCAACAGGAATGTCCATCACAATTGGATACTGCTGGATAACAGTCCCAGAAGCTCCTCCATGATATTTGATAGATCTATAAGACAATTGTTTCAGGGCACTTTCCTGTATATTGTAAATATGATGCATGATGACGTGACCAATTATAGCAGGCTAATGTTCAAACAACATGTCACAACTTGTGTATCAATGTATTAGATCTCTTATCTCAGCAAACAAATGACACTGAGAGCAAGAGCAACTGCAGAGTCATTGTCCTAATAGAAGGTCAAGATATTTTTAATGATCTCTGCAATACTACAACATTATTACGTCACTATTTAAACCAGTAAAGGAAATTTGGTGTTAACCCTTTCAATCTATTTTCTCTTCATGATGGCATTCTGCACAGCATACAAAGGTCAAGACCTACTCCATGGTTGAAAGCTGGCTTCTGCCAGAACAAAGCTTGGCGCAGTGGTGGAAAATTTACCAAGGGAGATGGTTGTGGCAGTGTGAAGTGACTGCAAATTCCTTTTGGGAGAGGGCTGTATGGCGTTATCACCGCTTCAAAAATGGGTAGCCTGGGCAAGCTGGGAAGAGGCCATACAAAACCTGGTTTGATGGGGAGTATACCAATCTAGTGCCTCCATGGTGGAAAACCCAGGGGAGATCTGCACCACCTATCTCTCAAGGTGAATGTTCCTAGGGCAGAAAGAGCCTCTTTGGTATAGGAAGTTGTCTCTTTTCCCTTCTTGCACTAGTTGTAGTAAAACATGCCCAGGCGTTGATTTGTCAGGTTGCCCCATTTAGGGCCCTGCTGTGTGAGGCACTGAAATCGATGAGGATAGCACCTGAGGGGATTGGGCTTGTTGTGTGTGTGTTTTTCATTCACTAGATATCAGGAATTGGTGGTTTTCTGTTTACACAGGTGGACTCTGTGTCATGCTTACCTGTTTGCATTCAATTACTTTTCGACTGAGAGCAAATTGCAAGTCGTCTAGTTTTGCTTCATTTTATATATTTGTTGTAGACAATGGAATAGCTCTGTGTGCCAAAGAAAAATCTTTGTATGTGCAACCTCGTCCTGGTTGAGTTTCTTAGTCCACATCTGTTTGGGCACAATCAGAGGCACTGTGCAGGGCCAGAGTTTCAGCAATCTGGCTCTAATGAGACAAACCTTCCACTTTAGAATACTTTTGGGTCACTGTGGTCATTCCAAGTACTTTATGGAGGATTTGTGAGCCTATGGTTCTGTTGTATGAGCAGAAACTGTTATACGGTAACATATAAGTTGAGAGGTAACCTTTCAGCAGAATGGTTTGAGTTAAAATAAAGGGATTGAAAAAGAGTACAATGACCAAAAAAATCTATAAAAATGCAATTGCGCTAATATAATTTTATCACTTATTTAAAAATTTAGTCGACCCAAAAGACTACCAAGTGTGAAATTAAGGAACAGCTCCTCTACTTTTATGGAAATCACTCTTCTTCACTTGTCTAATAGCCTGATTTTGTCAGATCATTTATTTCCATGGTTTTAAAATGAGCTTGACAGACAGAATTTTATAACACCACTTTACTGCAAATAAGAACATCATTTTCGCTTATTAAAACTGAAGCTTAGAGAAAGCATTAAAATTAACAGTTCACTCTGCTTTAACCTTTTGAATACTACTGTGACTTTATACTCTGGACTATGTTTAAGGAAAGAGTAGGGTTCAGAAGTAGGTGGTAGAGAGATCTTAAAGGGCATCTGAATGAGAATCAGCCTGAAGTATTTGCTGGACTTTGCTCATGCTTGCTTTTGACAGTTCTTTATATGCAAATGTTTCAAATCTCACAAGCAAATGAATTCTTGCCAAAGTGACTTCAGGCTGGAGAACATGTTATAGGGTGTTATACTAAACCTGATCTGAGATAACAGGTATGTAGCCCCACACTGCAAATAGTGTAAAATGGGGCTTATTTTGCTACCTGATGTATTAGTTTCCTTTTTGAGCAGTAAAATTTGTGACTAGGTTTGGAGGTCACTGACAGATAATAGGTACCTAGTACTGGCCCTAACTCAAACACTATGGGATGGTGGTTGGAGAGTTGAATGTCTTCTCCATAAGTACAGTTGGACCATATCTGCATTGGTGAATCAGAAGTGACAGTTTAAATCAAGCTTTCCCATGCACATTCAAGCTGCCTTGTTTTATTTTATTGTTTTGCTATTAGTTGTATGCCCAAAGTTGCTCAGTAGCAGACGTATTCAGTTATTTTTAAACCTAAGTTCACTACAGAAATAGGAGTACAAGGTCACACACTGTTTCAGGCCTATCTATCTTAGCTAAGTCACCACTGTATCCACCGTGGTTTTCTGTTGTAATCTGTCTAGCTAATGCTGATAACTATTACTTTCCTCAATTTGTATGATGTAATTTGTAGACAATGAGCCAGATCCACTCCAGGGTCTGCGCTGGCACCAGGTCAAAGGACCTGTCCAAGAACCTGTCGCAGGCCATTCACCCAATGTGGAGGATGCGGAGATATAAGGCACTCAGAATCTTTTCTCTTTCAGTTAGGGCAACACTAAAATATTTGGGGCAGGAGGAGGGCTAGCAAGACAGGAATGTGGCCAGTGGATGTGCTGGATTTGTGTATGCCTCATCAGCCTCCATGGCCATGCTCTAAAGGAACCCCAGGCAGAGCAGCAGATTAAACACACTCTTCTCCTCACCCAGGGTGAGATTTCGCTAAATGCAGAATTAGTGAAGCTGGAACAGAAAAGTGCAGTTTGCACCTGATTTCAATACCTCTTTCTCTCTCTCTCTCAATGAAACATACAGGAACCACACTGGCAGGGCCAGGTTATTAAAAGCCTGCAGATATCAGGTGTGGAGAAGAGAGTTAAAGGGAGAAGACCTACTCACTTTGGCACTGACCAGCAAGGAGAACAGAGCTCTGTTTCTTCCTCGGTGAGGGGAGCCTGGTTTCAGCCTGGAGTCTGAGACAGCATGCTGGCTGAGTGTGTGGGGTGACAGGACCAGCTGACACAAACCAAAGGAGTGGAGTTGGAAGACAGGCCCTGAGTAGAAAGATGGGGTATTGCTAAAGCCTCATTGGATCATGCTGTTTGAGTTCTTATCTGTCTTTAGTTTATGGACTTTAATACTCTGAAGGGGTAGGGACTCAAGTGGAGGGCTAAAGCATGACTGGGTTGGACCCTGCAAGAAGGGGACTGTCAGAGACCCTGCATCAGGGTGAGTAGTGCCATGTTGAACCACAAGGGGGCAACACAGAAGCTATGTGCTGCCAAAAATGCTGAGAGTCTGAATCAAAAGGAATAGTTTTGTGTAACAATCCATTGACCTTTTTCACAGCTGATTCCATGTTGCCAATACTCTATCGGAATGCGGGGGAGGAGGTGTGGTGGTCACCTTCCTGTTTGACTAAAAATTCATTTAATTCTTCTGAGGCCACTAGGGTCTGTTGTCAATGGATACAGTCTCTGGAATGCCATATCTCAAAAAGTGGGCCTTCAGTTTGCCAGTCACTGACTTGCTTCTTGTATCAGGCAGGACACTGCACTCTCAAATTTGAATTGTAGTCCACTACTCTGTGCATGTGACTACATTACATTTAATCTAATTGCCTGTGGTGTCTGTTTTCCTGGTGTCTGGCCAATAACACTCCCTCCAATGAACATGGGCCCTATGATTCCAGTTCCACTGATCATGATGGAGTCACAGGTGTTTTGGACATGCTCAGATTTATAATGAAGTGAGAACCTACAGATAGTTCACAAGCCTGTTCACCAACATTAATTGCAGGTCTACATGTAGTCTGAGTTCTAATCGCGGTAGCTTTGTGGTGTGATTAAGCCATCATTCCTTGCCTTGAGGGATCAATCCTCTGCCTAGAGATTGCTAATCAAATTGCCACTGTGTCCTGAAGCCTGCGAATCAAATGAACAAGTTTATTGCACTAAGGCTCCAGATTTTAATTGTACTAGAGTCTAAAAAAATGGCCAGAGAACTTTTTACTGCGATAGGGAATTAATCTCCCATACTTCCAAATGATGAGTTGCACACCAGACGGTACAAAAAATAAAGAAAGAAGTGGCTGTAGCATTGGGAAAGGTACAGCCCTACATTGTCTTCACAAATGAAAGAAAACAGAGCTGTATAATTTTCAAACAGCCGTCCCAAATTCAAATGAAGTTTGATGGTGTAGGAAAATCTAACATTCTAAGTCTAACATGCATCTCCAAACTTCAGTACTAGATAAGGAAAACAAGTTTCTGTTAAATCCCCTGGCTGCAAGTATGGAAATCAATACACTTTTAAATAATCATTTCCTAACACAGGATCTTCTTAGAAAGGCCTTCAGATAAGGTAAAAATATCTTATTGTGAGCTACAGCTGTAATAGGCAATTAGCCATCCAGTCGTCTAGTGTGCCATAGAGATATCATCAATCCAGGATGAATATGTTCTGCAGTTATTCAATAACACACCAAAGAAATATAACAGCTGTAGGAACAAGTGGCGATGAAATGGTGATAGAATAGGCTAGTAAATGCAGGGAGGGTTTTCGTCATATGACACCATCTTGCAAAAAATGCAGAGCAAGAATCACAAAAAATGAAACACTGTACCTCATAACTCCTTCTTGAAGTGACTGGAAAGCTACAGGTTTTTAGTCTCAAAAGGAGGATTCTGATATTTTTGAACTTCTCCCCCAATGGAACACACATACATTAGTTAAGATTTTTAAGTTTAACGTAGAGCTCAGCAGGAACCTTCTTTGGAAATCAGGCCTACTGGAAGAAACTGCATTTTGATATTTTCCACTTATCTCAGTGGGAAATAGAAACATTTGGGTGTGCCAATAGTGTAATTGATGGAGATGTATACAAAAATTACATGATTTGCACATGGAAACACAAGTTTATGAACACAAATATGGGGTTTTGAACACTCAGATGACGAAAGCAAAATTTTGTAGGTGCATCTCTTGTATCTTAAATTTTTTTTCCCCAAATGACACCTAAAAAGTCACTTGCTGGTGAAAACTGCCAGAATATCAGAAAGCAAAGAGATGGATTATTGGACTCAGAAAACCAAAACATTATCCTGCAGCTAAATAACGAAGAGGGAGGTGAATTTGACTGAGATTTTATGTAAATCCAGTCCAAGTAGTCCACACCAGAGTTTGATTTACAACTGTAATGGACTGTGAGGGTACGCAGAGTGCCGATAGTAAGCAGAAGAGCAGTTGCTCTGGTGAACTGCTAACCAAATCAAAAGATGGACATTCCACCATCTCTTTGGTGGGTTTTCTGTTGGTCCAGCAATATAGGCTGTTGAGGAATAGCAGAACTCAAAGCAAGTACTTCGTACTTGACAGCACCAGGAGTCGGAGCAACTTGTATTCCAGTGCTCAGCAGCTAACAGCACTTAAGTTACTGAGTTTCCCAGTTTATTTAATGTCATTGGCTTGCTCAAAAATCTAGTTAACTTCATGGAGGTAATATGTTTCAATCTGTAATACAATCCGTCTCATAGACAAATCCATTTCTATATCAGATGGAAGTAACGTAAGAGTTTGTATGCCTGAAACAACTCAGCATGAAGGAATAAGTCTCCTTCCTTCCTTCCTAAGGTATTTCCCTTCACTGTGGCACCAAAATAAAAATATCCAGTGGTGATGTGAATTAGTATTGAGATGTCCCACCGCACCAGACCTATTAAGCAGGAATGTCATTTTTCAACAATAGTGGACTATATTATTGTGGTTCTTAATGGGGCAGCAAGCTGAATCTAAAATCAGGATACCAATAACTGGTGGTGTTCTTGCTATATCACACAACCTTCTGCATGCCTGGTAGTTTCTGGGGTTATAAAACATCTTGGGTGAAATCCTGCCCCATTGAAGTTATGAGGATTTTACCATTGACTTCACTGGAGCCAGGATTTTATCCCGAACATTACCTTATCATTTGCCACCAGAGTTTTTCAAGATCCTAGTTGACAAATATAAATCCCCTTCTATCGCTCTACCCAGGTAGGGCATGACAAGCCCCTTAAGCTACATTGTATGAACAGGAACTGGCCCTTCATTGTAAGAAATGTGAATTTTAGGTCACAATTTGAGTGTGAGGGCCATAAATACAAATAGTACTAGAAATTGTGCACACACTTTTTTGCAGCATTGGAAATTTCAGCTTCTTTGGGACTCTTCCTCGTCCAGTAAAATTAGCAGCAATTTCACCCCTGTTTTCCCTCTAGTCCACCCCCGCAAGTGTTACTCAACCTATGAGAGGTTTGGGAAAATTAAAATTAAAATTAAAAAAAGCTGCCTGGAGTGCATTCTTTGTAAAGTGCTCTACAACTTTGCAGACTTTGAAGCAGCTTATTTGAAACTGTAGAAAAATTTAAGGTAAGAAAAAAATTAGGGGTCCACGTTCTCAGCCAATGTAAATCAGAGTAGTTCCATTGATTTCAGTGGATCTCTGCTGATTTACACCAGCTGACTGCCTGGGCCTAGATCTCCCCAAGTGGTGGCAGGATATATATTTAAGGTAAACCTTTATTTCATCACTGTTGGTGAGCACTTTTACGTACCATCTTCCTTATCGTTCCCCTGCATAGTTCAGTTGTTAACATTTTCTCCTTTCATGGTCTTTAAGATATAAATAATCACCTGATTAAATATCTCTTGAGAAGATTATGCTATGGATACAGGATCGTCACTGCAGCCTTCATAATCAATCTTTCACTTGTTTATATGATATATGTACACCTGTGAGTTGTTGCCATTACCCTTGATTGCAGTGTGGGAGATTCTTAGTTTCAAACATAATCATGCAAAATCATTTTTTAATAGTGTCTAGTTGCAAATGCAAAAGTAAAGAAATGCACCTACTGTAGATAAACAAAGCAGCATGGCTGTTGTAAAAGAAACAAACAAACCAAAAAACCCTAACAACAGTTGTTGAGGCAGCTTTACCTCCTACATTCTTCTTATCACAAGTGGGATGGATTTATAAAGGATACACCTTGCCAGAAAATCTTAATTGCTTTTTAAAAATTAATCAGTAAGGAGATGTGTTAGATACAATATATCTGGATTTTGGTACGGCATTTGATGTTGTTTCTCACAAAATCTTATCTGAAAAATTAATTCAAATCAGCTTAAGTAGAATCACTGCCATGTGTATTGAACCCTCAGCTAACAGACTGTGCAAAGAGTAACAATAAAAGGCAACACATTGAGTGTAGGGGAGGTTCCTAGTAAGGAACATATTAAGTCCAGGCTTATTTAACAGCTTTGTTAATGATCTGGAAGAGGGGCGTAAACAACCACTTAATGAAATTCACCAATGATACCAAATTGGTACCACTGAGGACTGAGAGAAAATAATAGGAAGGGAACAGAGAGATTAGAAACATACCAAGGACATAATTAAGAAGAATTCCAGCGTGGACAAATGCAAGGTAATATACTACGGAAAAATAAACTCAGACACCAATACTCTGTGGGAGGGACAAACCTGGAAAGTAGTAACACAAGTCTGAGAATGAAGAGCAAATTTACAAAAACTCTGCTGTAAAATAACCAAAGGCACCAAAGCAGTTCTGGACTACAGATATAGAGGTACTGCTAATGGTCGTACCCTTTATGCCAGAGGGGAAATGATACAGATACTGAGAAAATGACTCTGTGTAGGGAGGCACCCTGGCTCCCTGCTGCACCTCAGAGGTGCCTCAGTGGGCGGAGCCACCGCCGCCTGTCCCCGCCCCCCGGAAGTCAAGGGGTGGGACAGGAAGTATAAAAGCCCGGCCTCAGCGTTCAGTTGGCCGCAGACTGCTGGAGAGGACAGATGCTGGTGCTTGAGCTCCTGCCGGGCCCAGCCTGCCCCGTGCTCACTACCCAGAGGAGCGCTGGCCTGACCTGACCTGCATCGTGCCCGGCACCCGGAGGAACGCTGGCCTGAGCTTCCCCATCCCCGGGATCCCGAGGGGCTACCTGAGCTTCCCAGTGCCCAGTACCCGGAGGAACGCTGGTCTGAGCTTCCCCACGCCTGGTATCCAGAAGAGCTGCCTGAGCTTCCCTGCACCCGGTATCCTGAGGAACCCATGGTCTGGGACCCGTCGGGCGATGCCGGCGAAGCACAGGTACCTAGAGAGGGGGAGATTGGAAGTGGCCCAGGGGAAGCCGACCCCAGTCTGGCTCCAGGGGACCCTGAACCAATGTCAGTGTGTTGCAGCCAAGATTCCCCACTGACTGCAGCGAACCCTTGCTGCTGCTAGGGCCCCGGGCTGCGACACAGTGGAGTTGGGAGGGCCTGTGTCCCCCCTGCCACCCTTCCAAGGGTGGCAGACTCCCCCTCCCCCTGGCCTGAGGAGGCCTCTTGTGCTGTTTAACTCACTGTTCAGTCCCTGCTTGAGTATCTGACCCTTACCTGTGTTTGTTGCCCTGCCCTGAGCCAGGGCTTGGGCTTTGCAGACTGCTACTGTTGACTTGTTGCTCAGTCCCTGCTGAAAGGCCTGAGCTTAAACTGTGTGCTGCCACGCCCTGCCCAAGAGCCTGGGCTTATATACTGTTAACTTGTTGCTCAGCCCTTGCTGAAAGGCCTGAGCCTAATTACTTGTTGCCCTGCCCTACCCAAGGGCCGGGGCTATAGACTTGGTATTCTCTCAGCCCTGCTGGAAGGCCTGAGCTGTGAGCTGCTTACGGCCCTGCCTCACCCAAGAGCCAGGCTTATGTACTGTGTTGCTCAGCCCTGCTGAAAGGTCTGACCCCGAACTGCTTGTTGCCCTGCCCCTGCTCCAGGGCCAGGTTTATAGACCCTGTGTCAGCTTAGCCCCTGCTGAAGGGCTAGGACTCGGAATTGCTTAGGGTCTATTTGTTTGCTCAGCCCTGCTGAAGGGTCTGGGCCCTGCATGGACTGCTGCCTGTAGGGAGGCGCCCTGGCTCCCCGCCGCGCCTGGAAGGGACGAGCCCCAGCACCGGACCCTTACACTCTGCATTACCTGAGGATTCTTCCACTGGTCGCTTAAACAGATTTCAAGGCTGCTTCATGCTAAGAGATGCAAATAGCCTTAGCAGACCCAAGAATTGGGCCCTAAGAATAAAGGAGAAATTACTTTGGATTGCCCCAAAGAGGAAAACTACAAGTAATGTGATACTTTTCGGGGGAAGAAATAGAAAATTTATGCTGAATATCAGGGGTAAAACCTTCCAATGGTGAGTTCTATTGGGCTGTAGAATAGTCTGTCAAGGAAAGTAGTTCAAACCCCATCACTTATGATATTTAAACACTAACTGGAGATAACCCCAGAAACAACCCTGCATTGTCAGAGGTTGTCCTGCTTCTTACACCTCTAACTTTTTTGATACTATGATATAAATCGCTAATATTACTGCAGTGTTTTATTTCCCATCCACTACATTACATAGAGACACGTGATTTTTTTAGAAGGTTTGGAGTATTAGCATCTCAATTATGGAAACCTTTGTGCTAAATTACTTTTGTGATGTATTGAGATAAACCACATAATACAATAACTCTCAAAGTCTTACTTATCTTTTTCTGAATGGGTGCATTGTTGAACTTCAGGGTACATTAAAACATATTGAAATATTGACACAACACCTGTTAGAGGAAAACTGCCTTTATGCTATTCTTTGCTATGTACTATTTTGTTTTTCAGTGTGTGTCCATCCTGAGTTCTGCACTCAGAACGTGAAAAATGGCCAATGTAGGTTTTGAGAAATTTGGTCTTGTAATTATAGTAAAAGGGCACTTGTCAGGAAAATGCATCAGAGTAACCAAACAGATAAAAACATAGCTTTGACGTGAGAGAGCCAATTCAATCACACTATAAGAAGGCACAACTCCCCCTAAAAGTTCTTACAGTAGAGTAGAATTTGGCACTGTACACAAATGCATTGCAAACAAACTGCAGCTGTAGACTTCATAAATAGGTGAAAATGACTGTCAGAGTATACATCTGAACTACACTCCAGGCATAAATATTACTCTAACTAGTGTCCTGAAGTGAATTTTAGAAGGCAGGTGATCATTTATAGCTAAAAGACTGGAAAGGGGTTAAATAAGGGATTATGAGGTGGAACTACTAAGATGGTAAGATGCACTTTCCAGGAGTAAATATAGAGCACATTTTACGAAGTAAATAAATAAAAATATACCCAAGCAATTTATATCCCATGCACTCAAACTCTTATTGGAATGGCTGGTCTCATATCCTCCTCAGAGAAGAGACTGTGAGTGTAAGGTTTGGGTGAAAAAACAACCTTCCTACTAGCAAGATTCTTGCAAATTTTGAGGCACAACAATTTCACAAGACAGGTATTCTAAACCTCTGCTGATCATTTTCACTTCCTTTGCTTGCAATAATTCTACAGCACAGCTAATATTTGATTGATCAAAAGTAAGCCTGAAATGAAACTGTCAGGAAAATGAGAGTGGGACAATATTTTTGGTTGGCTCTACACAGGGGCTGTTTGCTACAGTTTAAATGTCTGATTTACAGACCCTTGCCTATTCTTATGCATGCACAAAATTATTCATGCACGTACATACATCCACAGTTTACAGGTGCAAACACATGTGCATAAGCTCAAAGTGTTGAGCTTTTAGGGTACGCAGGCAGATGTTTGCACTTTTGAAGTATGTGTGCATGTTGTGCACAAAATTGCATGTAAAAAGAGGCCAGGTGGAAAATTTGACTCCAAATCTCTGGAAAACAGTTCATTACAGATCAAAATGGTCATAAGATCCTAGAAGCTGCATAATACTGGAGTTGTGACAGCACAGCTAGTTCTGTCCCTTTCATCTTTCTATTAAATGTTAGTGAAACAATTTGGTTTCTTATTTATTTTGCTAACTAGACACACACATTTTCTTGTCAATCACCAGAAGTGTTGAGGGAAATTTAAAGGCACTATATATGGAATTAATTCTCTTACTGCTTACACTAGTTTTATGCTGGTGTCATGTCACTGGGCCAAATGCAGCACTGAAGTCAATGGTGGTACTTCAGGATTGAACTTGGTCCTATGATTTCAGTAGAGTTATTCCTATTTAAACCAGAGTAAGTGAGAGGAGACACAGTGGTGTCCAAAAGTCACCTCTCGGTGGTAGTGGAGAGATCACAGTTATTATTGATTCCAAGTGTAGAAATACTGTAGTATCTCAGTCACCATGGTGTGGTAAGTGTCACTTAAATATTGACTTTTTAATGGTGACCACTGTAACCTTGTCAAAACAATAGCTAATGGGTATGTTGTAACCATCCTCAAGTATCGAAAGGGTAAAATAAACACTAAGGCTGGGAAGATGTTGTATTAATTAAAGGAAAATTTATTCTGAAGAGCAGTAAAACATTTTGTGATGTTGAGATCTAGTAAGCTGTGCCTTAGTGTCCCAAAGAAAGAGAGAGAACACATTTACATTTTCAAAGGATTATACATAGACAAACTAATAAGGCTTCCTAACCCTCAGTGATCCAGGTAGATAAGTATGATCATGAGTCCCATTTCACAGAAAGAAAACAGAAGCACAGAGAGAAAGTGGCTGACATTCCTATGTCACAAAGCAAGTCATCCAGGGTTAGATGCTACAAATAAGTAAGTAGCTTTTTACAGCTGAGGAATCTGAAGGAGAGGCCTAAACTGATCATTAATGTAGCTGCACTGATGTCACTGGAGCTACCCCAGGAAGAAATGTGAAAATGTGGCAAAAGAGATTAAATGACATGCCTGGGAGGCAATGGGGTAGTCTGGCAGATTAGCCATTGGCTACTAGCAAATGCTTAAATAACCAATGTGACCTAAGCTTTTCCCATCTGGGATGAGTTTGTAAGTGGGAAGGGGACATTTTTATCTGGTAAATGGTGAGTGTGCCTGGTTGGCTGCTTTGTGTCAGATGGGAGAGTCTCTCTGAGAGCAAACAGATGCTCTTTGAGCTCCACATAGTTGTGTATACTCTGCTCCCCTAATGTTTTGGCACAAAGCCAGCTTTACCTCTTACAGATGTGCTGGATCTTCCCATTTTATTACTCACACAGTGGTAACCCTAATAAAATAGACCCCATCTTAATGGCTCATTGGAAGGTCGTATCCTCATTTATAGCTAAAGAGAGACTTCAGATAACCTACACTGGCTAAAATAACACACTCAACTGCTGCAGGGTGACGAGGGTACCTCCTGCATTGCACAACTTGGCAAATAGGCCTAATGCACTGGTAGTCCAGTAACAGTCAAATTAACACATTGCCATGAATCCTATACTGTCTCCTATTCTAATCAGCATGTACTACATTCTCTGTTCTCCAAATGATATATTTAAAAACATATTTAGCACAATACAATATTACATAGCTCTGCCTGTGTCACCTGTCTCTTGTTCTAGTGTACATATTGTGGACGTACTAGTGGACCACTACAAGCACAATTGTGTGGCAAAATTTAATATAGGCTTTGGCTCAAGCACTAAATGTATTTGTTACTTGTGTGCTAGTAACTTACCTACCCCGTATCTGTTTCTTCTACTAAAATAATCTGACAGTAAAACCAAACCAGTTGTTTCAGGAAGCTGTGTATTTGACAATTTAGTCAATCTCTTGCTCTTAGAGAGAGAGAGAGTAAATTTTATATATATATATATATATATATATATATATATATATATATATA
>NC_133787.1:21501751-21512421 GCF_003597395.2 Chelonoidis abingdonii | reverse complement strand
AGAGCTCTCTGTCCAGAAGAGTGCAGTGCTAGGAACAGCTAAGATACTGCGCAGAACCCTCAAACTCCCAGGCCTCTGGTAGAGGACCCGAGGCTGAGGAAGACACATACCACCCATAGGGGTGAGAGGGGAATTTTTTTTTTTTTAATTTTTCATCCATAGACTTCTGAGTGTTTTACAAAGGAGGAAAGTGTCATTATTCCAGTTTTACAAATGGGGAAACTGAGATTTTGAGTATTACATTAGTACACTTATAAGTAAAATACTAATCCATAGTTTTCATGACCTACTTTAACAGCAACAAGAAATCTGTAAGATATTGAAGACTGAAAGTTTTTTCATATATATCTTGTTTACGTTTTCCCAAATAATGTGGCAGGTGTCCTGGATATTTCCTTGAAAAGTGTGTGTGTGTGTGTGTGTGTGAGAGAGAGAGAGAGAGAGAGAGATAAATATCAGTGTTTCAATAGACAACCCCTTCCCCCTGCCCGAAACTTTCATTAATGAAAGCTCACAATGTGACCATGCAGTAGGTAGATGTTAGCACATCCGTTGTACAGAGGGCTAATTGAATCACTGTGTTGCTTTAGACATGTCACTACAGCCTGTGTATGAGTGTTAGAGTTTGGAATATACTCCAAGAATTGTGTCTTCTACTACTGTGCTCTAACAGATCCATTGCTATGGTATCACTCCAGTACAGTCACAGAGCCAATCTTTTCCCAAAGCCACTTTTACTGACATACTTTAATAGAAACTATCTGGATACAGAAAATCCCTGTCTGATCAATGGGACACTCAAAACAGTTCATATTTCCTGAAGATTTATAGAGTGAGCTGCTAAAGGAGACTTCAGTTTCTGTAGCTGAATTCTGGTATTGGGGCCCAGAGATAGACAAAAGTTGTGTGGAGTTTTTGTAAGTTACTTCCAAACATTTACCCTAAATCTTGAATTACCATTTATATTAGACATTTCTTCTCTTTGTGTGAATTACCAAAACATGTCCAGAAATTTGGCTATCACTAAAAATGGACTATTTAAACCCAAGTAGCAAGAGTTCCTTGCATCTCCCTGCCAGCCACATTTTATACTTGTAACATTTGAAAATACTGAGTGTACCCAATATCCATTCTGAATCTTTGAAGTGTTTTTCAAGCCTTTGAAATATTGAAACATTCAAACATTTAACATTTTTTTGGATTATTTTAAAGATCTGGGCATTCAAGTCTCTTTTACTTGTACCAGTCTTTATTTCCCTGATAGGCTCCAAACACTGGAAAATACAAGGGCTGCAATGATGCAAATAAATGACTTCCTAGAAGAACCTAAAAGCAAGAATAGGTTAGGTACACTAGGGAAGAACAAATTTCCACAAGGGATAGGTGAGGAGCCTTGTGCCATCTCATGTAAACTCCTAAAATTATTGTAGGCTATCAATCCACTTGCCTGAAATATTTTTTAGCCCAAGGAATGAATTTGGCAGGGAAGTTAAATGATTTATTTAGATGCCATAGGCTTATTTTTAAAAACAAATTAATGAAGAGAGTGTTTCTTGCTCTTTGAAACTTTCTTCTCTGTTTTCTCAGCACCTGAACATAGTGAGTAACTCTGTTCACCAAGGCCCTCTCAAAAATATTTCCCTTTTCTTGTATCTAGGTGCTGTTTGCAAGTAGCAATGCACCAAACAATTTGTTCTGGACTATATTGCAAATCAGCATTTATAAATCAGAACTTTGAGTTAAAGGAGAAGTAGGATTTCATAAACTAGATCATTATTGTATAGCTTCAATGTTATAAATCAGTCAGTTGTATCCTAAGTGCAAAGTGAGGATTTGTAAATCAAAGCATTTTATTTCAGAATTTCTCAGCTCGATTTGTAAATCTGTTATAGAATTTGTAAATCCAGATTGTGGTATGTAAATCGATTTTTGGGACTTATAAAGCAGTTGAATGTTTTAGCTAAATCTAATGTTTAAAATAATGATTTCTGAATCAAAATTTTCTGCTGAAGATTTACTGGCAAGTTTTATAAATCAGAGGCAAGACACATAACTCAAATTGTGAGAAGTGCAGATTTATAAATCCAACTTGTAAATCAATGGAAAAAACATCATGTTTTGCACTAAATAATATTTTACAAATGGCACCTCGTACATCATGCAATTGCCACAAATCTTTTACATGGAAGTCAGGATACATAATGTGGGACTGAATTGGAAAGAAAAATTATGAGAAAATTTGCTTAGTGGGTTAAACGCTCAGTAAAAGCTTCTTAGATTGGGCTTGTGTTATCAGGGAAGAATGTTCAGTTGTGTCAGCCTAGTCAATAGTGGACATTTGTCCAAATCAATACACTGTGACATAATTCACAATGTTGGCAATCTCAGTTGAGAGGAGGCCGCACACAGGAATAACAGTGTGTTGTAGATCATGATTGCAAGTGTTGTTCTCTACACAGCTATGCCTTTATGCAACACCTCTCTGCAGTGCACCTGTTATAGCAGCCTGAGAGAGAACCAGAATCACTGAAAAAACTAAACATTACCACTGGTGCATATACTTGAATGGGAGAAATTTGAAGCAAGAGCCTAATTCAATGAAAATATTGTTAAGGGGATTTGAGAGACAATTCTCAGCTTTTTACTTCTAAAGGAACTTAGTCACATATGCACAGCTGAACTTAGATCTAAGAGCTGATAATCACAATGTAAGGCTGGTTTCTGTGCATGGAGGCTGTCTAGACACTTCCATATCTTGGCAGCTGGAGATTCTAATATTGATTGGGAGGACCTGGGGTTATCATTTCTATAGCCATGGAAAACTGTGTTTTTCCTTCACCTTTCCACTTTTGGAACCAAAAATTTCTGCCCCTGCTGATTGCCAACTGGTAACACATCCCAGTGCCTTCCTGAGCCCCTCTACCTACCATCTCCAACACTGACATGAAGCAGAAGATCCTGGTCAGAGGAAGATTATGATTACTTACCTTTCTGCTTCCTTTCAGCAGCACAGGCATAACTCTGTTAGCTCCTGTTTTCAGTAATATGAATTCCGTAATGTGACTCAGTGGGGTTCTAAGCAGCTATCAGGCTTTTGCTTTTCATCTGAAGTCTAAGAGGCAAATGGTAGTAAGTTGGAAAGGTTTGCCTAGTGAGTATAGTATCCAAGGCATTCATGTGTCAGACTCTGAAGGTATGTGTACACTGCAGTTAGATAGTATAGATGCCCTTGGCCCAGCTGAACTAGGCTTATGGGACTCAGGCTGTGGGGCTATTTAATTGTGGTATAGATTTTCAGGGTTGGGCTGCAGCCCAAGCTCTGGGAGCCTCCCACCTCACAACATCCTAGAGTGTAGGCTCCATCCTGAATGTCTACACTGCAGTTCAAGAGCCTCTTAGCCTGAGCCCTGCGAGCATGAGTCAGCTGGCACTGGCTAGCTGTGGATTTTTAATTGTAGTGTAGACAAACCCTGAGTCTGACAAGAGCCACTTGAATCAAAGAAAAATTGCACTATGTGAGGTGGTGAAGTTCAGGCTTGTGTTCAACTTTTTATATGGGGTCTACATTCTGTTGTCCACTTTCAAGGAGAAATATCTTGAATCTCAAAATATTTTAAAAGGTTCTAACCTTTTAAAATGTAAAAAAAAAAAATCTTAATAGACTATTGTAAATTTTCAAAGCAAAGAAATTAAAAGTTAAAGTTGCACTGAAATATGTTCTAACAGATTTTAGTTCTGGAACACAAGCAGCTCAGTATATTCCCAGAGAAAAAAAAGTTCAAATTGGGTTGAAGTTATGAATACTTATCAGTATTGAGGGTAAAAATCAGTACAAGGATCCTGTAATTATCCCCAAAACCAGGACATTCAGAGATCTGATTACACGTGAAAGAAATCCAGACTTGTTCGAGTAGAGAAGTATACAATGAGGGCCTAAACAACCTTAGCTCTGTCCTGTAGTGACACCATGCAATCACTATACAGTGATGATTAATGCATTTCACAGTCCTTTAGATAAAACTGATATTTGAAGACACATTGGGTCTTTCACATTCCCCCCCTCTTAGTGTAGTGAAGTGGTTATGTGTGAGGGGGTCAGGGAGAGAATGAGGCTATAGGGGGAGGCAGGGATAGATGTAATCCTGGCTGGAGAGGAGATGGCAGTGGTTGAGGAAGAGGGCTATGTAAGGGAGGCTAGCAATAAAAGTGAAGGTGAGACCTGAGTTAGGGAAGACCCGGCACTGAGTCCCAATGTGTCTGCACTTAAAGGCTCCCATTGCACCCCTGCCCGAGCTTCATTAACAGTGCTGCCTTAGTGCTTGGCTCCACTGGACACTATCTGTGTGAACCTGGCTGCTGCACACTACAAGTTCTGTAGCATGCTTTGACATACTGCTGTTTCACACCCCAGCCTTCAGTTCCACCAGAAATGGTTGCATTCCATCCTCTCAGCTCTCTAACCCTACCGTGGAAATCAGGGACAACACTGATAAAAAATAATCAGGGAAATATTTGAGGAGGAGTAACAAAGACACAGACATTTAAGTGGCTGGGAATAAAGAAGCTCAAATATAACTTTAATATTTGACTTGACTTCTTAACTTACAAAATTTGTGTTTCTAATAGGAGACAATGTTGCCATTCAAAGTCAGGTCCCTTAAGTTACATTATAATATAGTTGAATGTCTGTGATGAAAGTGAAGCTCAATCTCATGCCATTATTCCGAGTTTCCAGCAACACTAAGTTGGTTATTATTTGGCCCAGCTTATAAAGGTTCTTTTCCCCCTCTTAATCTTCTGTGGGTCAGAGCCTGAAATAGGTGTTGTTATGGGTCTGAACCTGGATGCACCTCTTCAGCCCAGCTGAGCTCCATGCCTATTAAGCTCTGGTCAGATCTTGGAACTATCCAGCTGCTTCAAAGCTACCAGGTCCTATCCCCTCCCTACACTTGGACTTTGACTATTGCCTTATCACAGAGGAGCCTTTTCCCCTCTACAGAAAAGGGGTGCAGAAAACAACAGTGAAAGCACTTGACAAGGTAAAATACCTGCAGCTGCAACCATTTTATCTACTGTGTCATTGAGATTTGCTACGGGCTGAGTTAGATAACACAGTGGTTCAAATACTGGTGGCTACCCAGCACCTTACATAGATTAGGAAAGAAAAGGCTAAACACAGCTGTCCTTAGCACATTTTGAACCTCTTGTGCACAATGGAAGCAGCTGCACCGGTGCTGACAACTGACGTGGTAGTGTGGATGGGGCTCAAATGTTCCAAGCCGGTGTTCTTGACAGAGTTGAAAAACATTTGAGCTGTGTCTACACCAGAACTTTAATTGCTATCCCTATGGGTGCAAGTGCACCCATGACTGGAAAACGGGTAGAGAATATGCTAGGGTAGACAAGACTAATGATAGCTAGAGGTCCTATTGCAGAACAGAGGGTGGGAGAGGGAAACAACCAAACCAAAGCACCACGGCAAGCTAAATTACAGGGACTTTGATCACCAGGTGAAACAGAAATGTTTTGTCTCATACCATCAGAAAATTTGCATGCGGTTCTATGCTTGTCTGACTTTAACTCATGCTAGCAGAGTCAATTATGCTTTTCAAACACTGACCCATATATGAGTGATTCACATCAAAACCACATAGTACTATTTACTTTCTTTGTTCCTTTTTTGATGAGTTAGACCCTCCTGAAAATACATCAGAAGAAAGCAGGATCCTGGGGTAAAAAAGAAATAGAGAGGGGTTAATAATAAATAGGTAAATGTTGTTATTTGTATAGTGTTTACTCTCAAAGGCCTCAATCATGTTCAGGGCCACATTGTGTATGATTTAAAATAGAACAGGCTGCTATTAGCAATGCTAATTTGCATGTATATGCATTATTCACTTTCCAAGCTGGGTAAGTAGTTTTAACCCACTTTTAAAGACTGGGAAAATGATACACAATGTTTAAGTGACTTATCAAAATTATATGAGTTATTAGCAAAGTTGGGGAATAGAAACAATATCTCTCAACTGACAGTATCTTTTTCTAATCACTTACACTTTGCTGCCTCGCCAGTCAATAAACCCAAATCTAATTGCAAATGACATATTTTTGGATTGAAATATACTTTGGATTTACCCAATCATTGTTACTTACGTGGTCTGATTAGTTCTGTAGTGAAGCTAATGCAGCTATAATGACTAATGCCAGCTTGAGGATCTGGCCCGTTGTGTAGCTCATCATGATGTATAGATCAACAAAGTATAAATTCATTATGGTTGACTAGACCTCCTATTTGTTGTTATTAAGGAAAAATTTCAGTGAAAGTGAAAGTCAATGAATGTGATAGAAAGGACAGAATATATTGCATGCTATAAACAAATCTCTTAAACTGGGATCTCTATAGTTCTAGAGCAAGTCAAACCAAATGGTCAAGGCAGTAGTCAAGAATGATAGTGATCTAAATTCTTGCAAACAGTAGCTATAGTTCTTCCAGATTACTGGCTCAGATGTGCAGCATAAATCTACACGAGTCTTCCCATTTGTGATTTCACATCCCAATGTAACTAGCAGCACTAATACTTGAGCTCATTTAAACTTGAGCACAATAGCTAGCACTCCAGCTAATTGTACACGTACAATGTGCTTTCAACATGTCCACCTTTGCTAACAGCTTTGGTCTTTTTGCTGGCCTTTTCCCTTTTCCTTACTTGTAATTTTCACCTAAAAAGGAATATATCATTATACCATCAGTGATCATGACTTTCCTTGTATTTGCCCTTTTCCAGGCCACAAGTAGGCAGACAGAAGTTTTACTTTTTTCTGGCCGTAAGTGGATTTTCACACTGTCTGTATCAAACACTTCATTAAAAAAATACTCATCAACTTGAAGCTTTGCATGCAAGAGTTTCTCAACAAGATTTTGCCTCCTTTGTGACTGACCTATTCCTGACCAGGGACAGTATACTAGCGGCTGTTATTAACACACACATTCCAATTTCAAAAAGAAGAAAACAAGCAAAACAAAAAGTTGTTAAAACTTCCATTCATTTTGCAAAGCTGCCATGATTTTGTCCAAATTTCAGCAGTGATTTCTTCCATGTAAAGTCTGGCTTCTGAGCTTCACTCGGACTGAACCTAATGGAACAGAGAGATCCAACTTTATTGGCTATAATAATAATTGGCAACACTGACTTCTGGAGGCCTGCAGGACATTTCAGGATGTCATTGAACTGAGAGGCAAAGGGAGACGAAGTAGTTAACCTTTCCCTAAACCTTACTTATGGAGGAAAAAGGCAGAGCAATCCCACCAGCTAATCTGGAGCTGGGATTTCCTGTTATGCGCCCTTTGTCTCCTTGTGACAACCCTGGCAAGCATGCTGGCCACCCTACATTTAGATTTAAGCATAAATATGTTACTTGATTTATGGTGCAGTATATTGTCTTCATTTGTGTGTGTTTTGTTAGTGAGCCAGGAGTCAACCTGGCTATGCAGACAATGTCAGGGATACTCAAGCACAGGGAGCCAGTAATAGATTACAGCTGAGGGGAAAATAGCAAGACAAGACTAAAGGACATGCTCTTTTACTGCATTGTGAGATTAGCATAAGAATGACACCAAAGGTCAGATACCCATAAAACATCCAGTGAAAAACTTCTATTAAGAGATATACAAATGTATGATGCCATTTTGGCTCAAAAGCCAACAGATGAAGACTTTGTAGTTGAAGAAGCTGTCTTGTGTTTGTTATGATTTTTGTATAAATGAGTTAGCGGTGCCTTGATTATTTACACAAAGTAAACTACTTAGGCATAAGGAGAGAATCTTGCATCTCTGCCATCTCCTTGAGAAACATATAGAGGCACAGGGCCCTGTTGTTTTCTTGCCATTTACACCCTGGTTATATCTACTGATAGCATGTTTCTACATGAGAGAGCCATGGCAGGAGTATCTCATCCTCTTATACAGTGACATTTTCCCATGACTGAACTAAAGTCAACAGGAGTTTTGCCTTGTTGAGGTGTGTGGTATAGGACCATTGTTAATCTCATTCAGCCATTTTGCTGAGCCCTTTTTCAAAACTTCTCCCAGTATCAAGTCACATTCAAGGGACATAACAGTGCCTATGCATCCAACAAAAGAAGTGTTATTAAGAGATAGAGGCTGCCAACAAGGAAATTACTTGAATTTACCTCATGAGAAATGGAAAAGATTTTCAAGAACAGTATGTTCTATATACCATTAAGAAGTACTAACACTGAGTCCCATCTCTACTTCATTTTGCACCTGTAAATACAACTGAACGAAAAATTCTAAAATAAGTTTCAGGCCCAACACTTGTCCAAAATACCAACACTAATCTAATCTAATCAGACACACATTACATTTACACTCTGAACTACAGGAGCCTAGGAAGCCATTTTGCACAAGCTAAGTAGGTATCCTCCAACTAAATTGGGTTATACAGTGGAAAAGGATCATTCATATAATTCAAGCAATGTTTTCTCCACGCCATCACACTTTCACACTGATTATGCACGTTGTTAGGGGAGAGGAAGTAAAGGGGATCAAGCCAGATCCATATTAATTGTAGGACCTGATTTCCAGAGGACTTGCTACTGTGTACACAGCCTTTTGCCTGCAAAGCTATTTGAAGACTTCTCAAACAATTGCTTTTGCAGTTGAAACATTCTAGCACCTGCACAGATGAGAGAATTTTCATATACAAATCTCATTTATCCATCTGCATGGCCAGATTCTTAGGTGTTTCTGTAGTTTTGCTGCTAATAAGGAATTATAATAAGACTAGTTCTATGATAATATTTGTGGATCTGACTAAATATGTACTCATGTTTGTTTGTTTGTTTGTTTTATTAAACCACCCCATGGTATTTGTGTGATAAGAATGCTAAAATACTCTTGTATATAAATTCTTATCGGAGATAAATACTGATGCAAAAATACAGTAATACGGGAGAATCATAATATAGTATTTTTAAACAGTATTATCATCTAATGGAAAGAGAAACACTTTGTCTAGAATTTTTTTTGAGCTTTTAATTATAATTTTCATATTTGTGAGACTGGAAACCTGCTTTTAAATGTGGGGTTAAAGCTTTGACGGACCAGGGTATAATGGTTCAGCATGCTGCATCCAAACCACTTGAATTCAAGTGCTTAAAGGACAACAGTTAACTATCTCTGACCTGAATCTCTGGAAAAGCTCACTTTGTAGTCTGCCAACAAAGTGAGTGGTTTGACATTAAGGGGGGGATGGGATTTGGAGGAAGTGCCATGGAATCTATTTTTAAAATGCACCTGACGTTAAAAAAAAAAAAAAAAAAAAGGCTATCCCAAAGGAGGTAATTTTAAATTAAATCAACAGGAGAAGTCAGAGATTGTGTCGCTTGGCTTGATTATATCTGTTTAGAAAAAGAAGGAGATCTTGGGAGTTTAAAAAGGGATACCTCTGCAGACAGACCTTCCAGATGCTCTGATCTTCAGTAACCCAGCTGTTGAGATCCCTAAGTGCATGGATTGTAAGTAGCTGAAGTTTCTGCTTATCTTTCTTTTTTTTTTTTCATTTTTTTCCTAGTTAAGTTTCTTTTCAATACCTCTTAGTTAGTTCTCAGAAATAGGTTTTCTGCATTGTTCACTTTGATATTTGCATGTTTCCTTTATTGTGTTTGGCTTTGGACATAGTGTAGGTAAATTGTGTGTCTCCTCGTCTTTGTTCTTGAACTGCACTGGTTAAGGCGGTTCACTTGGGAACCTTTTGATGGTACATTTCTAAAACATATCCCTTAGGATGGATCTGTTTGCTCTTCATTAGCTGAGACAAACCTCAGTGTGTTTGGACTGAAACCCAAGCACCTATACTGTTGCCTTCGTCCAAGTCTTCGAGAAGGGGGAGTTGGCAACACTGAGTTAGCTTGGGCATCCATTAAATGTTTCTGGCTGTGACAAAAGGGCATGTGTGAATTGCATGTAGAATTGGGCATATAGGAAAGAAGTCTGTGACAATGACCTCTTTTCCTTCCTACATCTCTTTATAAAGAAAAGTAGGATACTGAAGAGAAGCTTTAGCTTTTTCTCTCATTCCCTGATGTTTTTCGGTCTTCCAGCCTCTGTTTTCTCAAGAGGATGTTTCTTGTCAGACTCGCACACCCAAATGACTGGTAGTGATTTAAGAAATGCACAGAACTGTGTTTTGTCTTCTGGATATGGGATTCCTCTTTCTTACTCTGTTTTCTTTATCAGTTCAATTGGGCACTTCCTTCTAAAACTGCTGGATAAATTTGTGATTGATAATTAGGAAGAGCAGATAATGCTGTATAAGACAATGCAAATCGGTGCTGATAAGAAGAAAGCCATTAAAAGAAAGATGAGACTTCTCCTTTACATTGTCTATGTTTATCTCTGTCCCTCAAAATCCTGAGCAACTTCAGGAGTTCTATTCTTTTCTATCACCTTATTTACTGAATTGCTTCCCTTTCTAGGGGTGCTTTGTGGCTGGAAGAAATGATGTAAAAGAAGAGTTCTTTCTGAAGCAGACAGTTTTAGTGGTGGGGAACAGTCAGGGTACGTCTACACTGCACGATTATTTCGAATTAGCTTAAACCGATATTACAAAACAGATCTAATAAAATCGGTTTAGCGCGTCCACAGTGGG
>NC_133787.1:21492776-21500810 GCF_003597395.2 Chelonoidis abingdonii | reverse complement strand
GCCGTTTAACTCGATATTAATGACGACGTCGTGTGAACGGATACAGCGTTAAATCGGTATATCGGCCATTAAACCGATTTAAAGTCGCAGTGTAGACCTGGCCTCACTATTGATCTGATTTTTAGAGGAGGCAAGCACCCTCACCACTCACTGCAATACATTGGGCAAACTGGTGCTCAGCTTCTTTGAAAATCAGTAAGTATGGAGGGATGTGAAGAGAGTATAGAGAAGCAAGTTCATTCATGGGACAGAAAGGTTGCAGTTGTGGAGGAAGAAGAAGAAGATTGAGGGCTGGATGTGGGTAGAGAAAAAGATGGAGGAGTCAAAGATGGGCCCCATGTTAAAGGTTTGGTTGACTGGGAGGATGGTATTATGTAAAACCTTAAGGAAGCCTGCTCAGAGGAAAAGCATGATAAGCATAAAAGGCTGTCCTGTCATATTAGTTCACGTCTGTATCTCTTAAATGTTATCCGCTCCTTACTGTTTTGTGTACCTAGGATTAGAAATGTAAAATAAATTAGCGATGGGATTACCACTTAAAGTCCAAGGTTCAGTTCAGTATGGTTTAATGTTTGGATTCTAATTGGGCAGGTTACACCCCAAATTATTCTTATTACAGGTAACTGAGACCAGATAAATCAATTAAATCACTCTTTCAGCCTTGGACTCAATTATGGTGTAACTGGACTTTGAAAATGGCAATAACTAGGTAATTAAAATGTGCTTCAATTCCATTATAATATCCATAAAATTCCATCATCTAAAAACTGTGTTTTAACATATTTTACTAAATATAATTCATGTAATTGTGAATTTTATATGATACCCAGTTATGCAATTAAATAGTATTTGACTCTTTCTTACAATTAAAGATTACAAAAATCTTCCTACATATAGTATGATATATTGAACAACTTTTTTATGATAAACAGTTGACATGGTTAAAGTTATATTCATTTAATTCAGTTTTAATTGGTTAAACAGTAGTTCGAAAATGTGAGCTTTTCATTAACTGGCATCATATTTTTGCTAGCTGTTTTTCCATAGTTCTTTCAAATTATGTATGTGCAATGCACTAATGTTCAACTTTATTATTCTATTGGATGTGATGCCAAAAATGTTACCTAATGTCATGTCAAATATATATTTCTATAATTGTGGCTTTTGATAGGTGCAGCTACAGCCTGAGATGAAAATCAAAGTTACGAATAAGTATTAATCCTGCAGAGAAATCCACCACCCTAGATCTCCATGAACCTGAGTCAGTGTTTCTTCTCTTCCATAGCTAGCTGGAATAGCACAGCAAAAGCATGCGAGTAGGATATAGACAGTTTCATACGACAACTACTGGGGAGGTGGGGGGGCAGGGCTGTGGAGAAAAGACAGAAAGGGGCTTGGCAGAGAGCTGACAGGAAAGACTGGGAGCATTTAGCAGTCACAGGGGTCCAAGTTAAGATATCATCGTTGACTAGTCATGGATTTCAAGAATCCAGGACAGAACAACTTAACTGAAAGGACTTTACACCTTAACAAGGATCCAGAAGTAGCATTTCGGAAAGGACTATTCCCAGGGGAAGTTGTAACTGTGTGGCTTGAAAGCTTGTCTCTCTCACCAACAGAAATTGGCCCAATAACAGATATTGCCTCACCCACCTTGTCTCTCTACTTCCAAGGGATTTTAATAATTTATTGTTTGAGTCTGAATTATAAAACTGGGAAAAGGTGATTTTAATTTTAATTTGTTATAATACTTGCTTTGCACAGTTAATGCCAGTATATATATAGCTGGGGAAAAGATTCCAGCTGGTTATAGGCTAGAAATTACCATATTAATGTTTTATTTGTGTGGCAATCTAGTTGTGTTAATTAATGTTTTGATGTAGTTACCAGCACTAAGTGGTCTCTGAATGTGCATGCTCTGCTGACTTATGAGAATTAGAATTCTCTAGGTGCAAATGGTACAGCATGGGCCCCATCATGAAATCTCTACTCAGGTCAGCCTCCCATTTATTCTAATGGGAACCTGTCCAGCATAAGGACAATGGGATTGAAATTTAGGACAGCAGAGCGGAGTTCCTCCTGGCGAGAAGCAGTGAGACAGCAGTACTCATAGAGAGATGCCTTGGGGGAAAAATAGTTACAGAGAGATATTAAAACCTTGACAGGTGTTTCCAAAAAGTGTGATATTTTGTTATCTGTAGCTACTTTACTGCAGCTTTCCTTCATATCAGCTTTGTCTTACATTTTTGTCTCACAGTGATTATGTTCCCTCCATTCAGAAAATGTTTCTTTAGGTACCTTATTGAATTCTGAAGGGAGCTCTTCATTGCTTGAACTGAGGAACTATGACTGCTCTTCTTTCACAGGTCATAGTCATCTCAGTTTGCTCCACCCTCTTTCTTGAATTAAAGCAAACTCTTCCATCTTTTTGCTTGATCTTTTCTGCCAAATGAAAAAAACAATGACATGTAGAGACATAAAAAATATAATGTTTAACCTTAAAATTGGGTGTCATTTACTAGCTTTTCTTCATTTCCTTCTCACTTTCTCTTTTCCTCTCTGCCTTCATCACTCTCTTTCTCTCTCCCTCTTTTTATTTTTTTTTCTCTCCTTCTTCTCTGTATCTGTTGGCAAAAGCTTATTTTTTTTAATGGCAGCTGCCACACATGCGCCTCTGACTGCTCTACTGTAGTTGGGGTGTGGCACTGAAAGAGTTAAATCTAACAGCACTGTGTGACTTAGATAAAATGTGTGAATTTTAATGTCTAATACAAAAAGTCTAGCAGGCATGATTAGCAATAAAATTGCTCAAAAATGTTTAAATAGAAGGAAAACAATTGAAAATGGATTTAGAAATATAGTGTTTAGCTCAGCAAGCTATAATGTTATTATTTTAATCAGCATTGTAAAGTAATTTGAATTATGCAGGAAGAAATGTGTGTGTTTTAATATATAATTTTTCCCCTAGTATTGATCAAAAGTTATTTCATGTTAATGTGTTAGTAGCGTGCTATAGGTGCTAACATTCCCTCTACGGGGGGGGCGGGTCTCATTTTTTGATCATTTTAGATCTATTTCCTACAGCCAGCATACTGGAAAAAGTAGTAAAATGTATCTCAGGTACTGCTTCATGACCTTCACCTTGGAAATGTTGATGTTCCCATCAAATGGAAGGCTCAATGTGCTGGCCATAAGATATTTCTTTCACCTCTTGATCACTGGTTTGAATCCAGCTGCTCGCTGATACTTGTGATCAACTCTTATTACCATCTGATGGGTGCTCTGTAGTCTGAGGTAAAATAGGTGTTTCAAACCAATTAACAACCCACTATTAGAATGAATAGCCCCAGTGGAGAGGGAAAGAATTGAGTGGCTATGGAGACTCGTGATCATAGCAGTGCTTCCACATTAGTTGATGGGCTATTGTGGGGAACGATTGTCATGATACTGCCTGCAGTTTGACTTCCAATTCTATGACTACTAGAGAAGTTCAGTTTCCATGGCTTTGTCTGCCACCTTTCCCAGCCATGAAATTGACTGAAACCATTTTACAGCAGGAAACTGATTTTTAAAGGTCAGTTAAAAATAGTTCAAATTGACAAAAGTTAGGGAATTTGAGCACTATTATTATACATGTCTGGCCTCTACTGGCTCCCAAAGGCCTCCTAGCTCCACTGTTTTAGATGCTATATAGATGCACAAGAAAACATGGCCCTGCCCAAAACAGCTTACCCTTCAGTGCTGGCTTTCTATTCTTATTATAGGTAACTGAAACTAGTGATGGGCAACCTTACAAGGTTCAGATAAGCACTTGCCAGTTCACGTTTGTCTGGACATTATTCAGACTAGTCCATCTGTTTTCTGGCCTCCCTCTCCTTTCTGCAATGCTTCCTTTCTTTCTCTACCTCTGTTGTGGGATGATTCAACCTTCCCATCTGGTGACAGCAGACTTAGACTTCCTGCCATCTTCTTGCACAGCAGGGGAGAAAACAGGGCTTTGCATATCCACTCTGTGGAGCCATTCTCCCAGGTCCTCTGAGGATATGTCTAATAACACAGCCGCGGTTGTTCCATGTCAGCTGACTTGAGCTCCCCGGGCTTAGACTGCAGGGCTATAAAATTGCAGTGTAGACATTGGCCCTGGAGCCCCAAGGGTCTCCAGCTCAAGCCTAGATGTCTACACTGCAGTTTTATAGCCCCACAGCCCAAGTCCCGCAAACCCAAGTCAGCTGATATAGGCCAGCCATCTCATGTTTTATTGCAGTATAGACATACCCTTAAAGGAAAGGTTCTACTTCCTCCACCTTCAGGACTCCTCTTGTGGAGAAGCAAAGATTCTCTGCACTCTCCCATCTAGTCATACCAGGGTGTGGTGATGGTGCTATAGCCCTTCCACAGCAGCAGAGAGAACACTGCTGCCCCTTCAAACTTTCTGCCTCTGGCATTTCCCCAGTGGAGACAGTGCAACGTTTAACTGAGTGGGCCGCAGACTGGCCACATTTGGGAGCTACTTAACAGCACTGTAACCTTTGGGTTCTCACACCTGAGAAATCTGCGGTGTGCTCTGATGGAGAGGGTGCTTCACTTGCAGTGAGGAAACCTGGGTTTCTTATTCTGGCTTTGTCACTAACCTGCTGTGTAATGAGGGGCAAGTCACATCCCCTCTCTGTGTCAATTTAGATTCTAGAAGCAATTCAGAACAAGGATTCTCTTTGTGTGTTTGTACAGCACCAAGCACAGTGGTACTCTGTTCTCAGTTAGGGCCTCTGGTAAAACAATTAGTAATAATAAACAGCAGCAGCTCCAATGAACAATATCCTGGAGGCTGGAAGAGACCGCAGAGAATCTCCGTTCTCCTCCATCAGCCCTCTCCTGACTCTGCTAAAATTCAGATTCAGTTCAGTTGAAGGAAATGTTCTCTGGTGTTTGTGGGCGGGAAGGGGGGAGATTTCTCCTTGTTAGCTGTGCAGTTCTCCTGTTGCTGAGTACACACAGCACTTTAAAATGCATGCACCACCAAGGCACAAGGGGGGTGAATCAGACATGCAAAGGCACATGTACTAAATAAAGTCCCTACCAGTTTTAAACAAGGCTCTTAGTATTTAGCATGTGTGTATCCAAGAAGATTTGAACTTTAAAATACATACTAAAGCTCTGAAATGTGCTGAATTCACTTTCTGTGAGACTTCAGTGCCAGTGCTGAACTGAGGGGAGGCGGGTGAACTTAAATTAACCCAGGAGAGGAGGGTGAATGTCGCTTGCAAGAAGCAGATGCTGCAACGCCAAATAAACATATTGCACAATAAATGGCAGTCATGGCTTTAATTAGGAATTCAATTGAAGTTGGAAACCACTTGCCTACAGTAAAATTGTCCTATTTAACATTTCTATCAACATTTTTATCATTGGCATTGTTGCTTTTAGTTTAACTTTCCATTTTAACTTTCAATGTTACTGATAAAATCTTTGTCTTTACCCCATTTGTAGTTCTTTCTCATGAATCTGTCTTTACTTTACATCTGAGTCCCAGGCACAGAATGAATCAGAGAAAGATGCAGAACTAAATATACAGTCCATTGATCAACCCCCCTTAACACACCTGGTACTAAAAAGATAAAAGGTGTGTGTGTTTAGTACCTGAACAAAATGCCGACATTAAAGTTCTGTTGAAATTAATGTGGTTATTCATAGTGCAAGGAGGAATGAAGGGCTTGACCTCTATCAGTGCAAAAGTGAAGTAAAATGCTACCATTGTGACATGGTAGCATTTTACACTCACTTTGCACTGAGATAAGCGAATTGGGTCTGAAGTCAACATGGTGCTACCTTTATGTTCACAATAGAAAGTACATCTTTATATACTTTCTCCCATCATTGATCAACTTGTGCTGATTAGCCTTAAGTTATTTCAGATCCATTTAGCCTCCTCACTTCTGCCTATAGGCCTTTAAAGAAAAGACTGTCATTGGTGCCGTGGGTCAGAGAAGAGGTGAAGGGCAACAACCCACAGGTGTATTGCTCAGATTAGAGATGTAGCAAGGTTATGGGTTGAATAGCAAACAGTAGCTATTTTTCGGTGTTGAGCAATATGTACCAATGCTTAGACAAGAAAATCTTGCTTGATGTGTTTAAGCAATGCACGTCGTTTATCTATTGCAACTCAGAGTGCAGAGGTTTGCTAGGGCCCTGGGCCAGAGCAAGTGGCGGGGCCCACTCACTCCTTCTGCCTGTGGCCCCTCCCCCATTCTACCCCTTCTGCCTGTGGCCCTGCCCACAGCCCCAATCCTTTCTGCCCCTTCCCTAGGTCCTCCCCATTCCTCCCTACACTGCAGCCCTGCAACCCCTTTTGCTTCTTTCTGCCCCCCGCTGTGGCCCCAAGACTGGAGAAGCTCTGTCCCCGTGCCATGGCCCTGGGGTGCAGCAGGGAGTGAGAGCTCCTCCAGTTCCAGGGCCAGGGGGTGGATTTTTTCTGGGGCCTACCAGTTGGCCGGGGCCCCTGGGCACAGGCCCCGTTAGCCAAGTGGCTAATCTGCCAGTAGGTGAGTGGCAGTGGTGTAACAGGCTAAAAGAGAGTAGCAGGCAGGGCGGGTGCAAGGATATTTCGCGCCCTAGGCGAAACTTCCACCTTGTGCCCCATCCGAGCCCTGTGGCAGCCCTCCACCCTAAGGCACCCCCCGCCCCGCAGCTGCCCACCCTCCCACCCTAAGCACCCCCCCCCCGTGGCAGCTGCCCCCAGCCCGGGGAGCCGTGCGGCAACTCCCCACCCCAGCTCACCTCTGCTCCGCCTCCACCCCGAGCACACCATCGCCACTCCACATCTCCCGCCTCCCAGGCTTGTGGCACCAATCAGCTGTTTGGTGCCGCAAGTCTGGAAGGGAGAGAAGCAGAGCAGGGTGGCGTGCTCAGGGGAAGAGGCAGAGCAGAAGTGAGTTGGGGAGCGGTTCCCCTGCGTGTTGCACCTCCCTTAGTTGCTGCAGGCAGCCTTCCCCGCTCCCTCCGCCTAAATGCTGTCCCAGCAACCTCCGTCTAAATGCTGACAATGACCGGGGCCACAGTCGCCACTGAAGGACCCGAAATGCCACTCCCCAAATCCTAGCACCCTGGGCAACCGCCTAGGTCACCTAATGGGTTGCACCGGCCCTGGCAGCAGGTTACAAAATCTGCATGGTACAAGGATCCAGCACCACTGTGCAAGTGATATGGAAGGTCTGTGGTTGCTAATCCAGCAAAAGGTAGATATGGGATAGAGCATCTGCCAGTGAGGAATCCTCTGGATCCCTGCCTGTAATTTAAAGGGACTCTCTCCTAGTGGAGAGCTATGATGGTCCAACCACTTGTCCTACCTTGAGGGAGAACCTGTATTCAGGAGTAGTTAAGAGCGGGGAGCAGCTGCAAACTGCACCCTACAGATGTGAATCAAGCCCCAGAACTGAATTCCAAATAGCATGCTTCTGAAAGTATTATAAATAAGAACTGCATAGGTTCCCACTCAGTACCACTCTGGCGAGGAAATAATGATTCAGAAGTCTGCTTCCCAAATCCTACGGAGCACACCACCAATGCTTGTGCTGAGTCTCATAACAGCTTACAAAGTGGAAACTCATCCAGCAGGAATCTGGATATAATCTGTTCAAAAGTACAATAGAAAAATGCTGTATTTGTAAATGTACCAAACAACATCTCCTCCCCTTCCCCCAAAAACTCCCTAAGAGCAGAGAACCTGATAATGTGAGTTTGAACATGTTGCTAAAGGAAAACACAGCGAGTTAAAAATACTCAGGAACAAATTTTCTTCCCATTTGTATACTATGGAACTCTTTTTGGAATAAGTTTAGTCTCTGGATTAAAAGGCTGACCTACCCATTACTAAGCCTTCTAAAGACGTGAGGCATCTAAGGGTACGTCTACACTGCACGATTATTTCGAAGTAGTTTAAACCGATATTACAAAACCGATGTTATAAAATCGGTTTTGCGCGTCCACAGTGCGATCAAAAAATCGATTGCTTATGTCCATGGTCCAAGGCTACCATCG